>NC_068323.1:27174625-27189625 GCF_025860055.1 Xyrauchen texanus
TCGTCAGAATTCTTTAAAAACATTATTGCGTTTTAGTCAAATAAACCTGTTTGCTAAAATACTGTATTGCCTAGTGAATGTGGATTTAATTTGTAAAGCACGCCCTTTACACATCGTTTTAGAAAGATACTTTTCATGTCTTTAATAAATTTAAGAATCCTTGTGCTAAAGATGCATCTAAATTAGCATTTAAATGTGTTACTGCAATTTAGTAACATAGCCGTGTTTGTTAAACTAATGTTAAACGTAATCTTTCGTAACACCATTTATTCCTTATCTTTAAAGTGAAAATCTGAATGAGTTTGCTTCACAACCAATATCCACTGATTTGGAAACATTGTTAAAGGTAAAAATGTAAGATATTTGTTGTTAGAGCTATAGCTAAAAAAATATATATTATTGTGTTTTAGTGAAATAAAAGTGTTTGCTAAACTAATGCCAAACATTCAGCTTGGAAAAATATCATTTTAAAAGAGTAATGCACTTGTTAAACACCCGCTGCCGTCTCGCACACAAACGTGTCTCATCGGTGACATTTGCACACAAAATACACTAGACAGTCTGTTTTAAATGGGTTGTGTTTTCAAATCTGAAGACCACATGTAATGTAATGAGTTTTTTACTATGGGTTAAAATAAAATATTTTTAGATTGACTACCGAATAATACACGTGTATAAACCTCGTATTACCTAATGAAACGGGTTAACCCCTTACAGAAGTAAACAAACATATGGTTTGAAAGTGTAAACAACACACCGTTCAGCCTGCTTTTTACAACGAAAAGAAGAAATAGTTATATCCTTTGTAGCTGTTTGATATTGGCATACTTCTGTCGCTCTGTTCTTTTATGTTGATACGATGTTGCTTGTTGGTTGCATAGTTCTGAGCATTGTACTTTTTAAGCTTAATTCTATCATTTTCTGTCACATATCGAGAACTTGCACTTCGTTTGGCATTCTCTCTCTATAACGCTTCAGATTCAATTCAATGGTCTCATGTATCCATTGCTTTTATAACCGCCTTTGTCTCTCATGTTTAAGACGTGTTGTTAAACGTACATTGCATTTGTCAAATCTTTTGCAAGTGTAACAGTTATGTTATTTCATTAGGCCTACTTGTCAATGCCAGAAGATAAATCACACAACCACTCAGACTATTTCACAAAGACAGTTTACTTTATTAAACATCAGATTAATAAGTCCAGGTTGCAAATAAATCAACAGATCCTCGTCCTCTCTTTTGCCCGCGTTCCACTTCCTTTCCGCAACAACATCCAGGTGGAGGCAATCAAGTCCGGCTGCTCTCTCATAGCCAATCTTGCATTTGCTCATTTTCCCCATTAGTATTCAACAGTTCACACAAGTATGAGCACAATCATCAGAATGTATTATTTTGGTACACATCAATTTTAAATGTATACCACTCATTGATTTAAGTAAATTGCTCTATTGTTTGAGTTTATATCGGATGTGCATTTTTTATGTCACTTGTTATGACAGTAGGTAAATATAGATGTGACAAATCTGCAGCAGACGAATGCTCGTGAAGAAACGCACCCATGGATATTTACAATATTAATAGTAGCCTACAAATATAATTTGTGTAAACTATTTCTTGGATGTATGTTTAGTTACACTCTTTTAGAACTGAATAAATCAACATTGGTATGTTTGATAGTTTAATGCCTGAATAATTTGAAAGGACTGTCCAGACTATACCAAAATCCCTGACACTTCGAAATCTTGGCGCGTCTTCACCCCCCCGCCACAAAACATTTGTCGATCGTCGCCTTAAAGTCTGGATCAAAAACGCATTATTAATTTGATTGGAAAAATGCAATACAACACGTGTTAAAGTTACAATTTATAATGCATACTATTTCAACGGCAATATTGTGTTTGCCAATCTGAACATTTGGTTTAAAATATGTTTGAGTCTCTGGTAAAAATAAATAGCCTAACCCTTGTTAATAAAGTGTCCGTCTAAATGAGTTTGCTCTGCCAGTATCGTCTGTTTGAGTAAAATAAACTAATATCATTCAATATCCACTGTTTTAGAATCTCATGGTTAAAAAAAAAATGTAACAAACTTTTGTATTAAAGATATTTCGTCAGAATTCTATATAAAATAAACCTGTTTACCAAAATACTGACGGTACTCATTTGTAGTGACAAAGCACATGTTTTGTCAGTTAAAGCGCAATTTCCACACACATACCGCACAAATGGTAAAAAGTTACACCCCCCCCTGCATGGAAGCCCAATTTTGACACAAAGTTTAGGTAGTTATCTATCCATCAACCCTCTATAGGCCACACACACACACACACATACACACACACACGTTTAGGTAGTTATCTATCCATCAACCCTCTATATTGCACACATACACACACACACACACACACACACACACACACACACACACACACACACACACACACACACACACACACACACACACACACACACACACACACACACACACACACACACACACATCCATCTCCTAAGAGAAATGATGATATGAAATTAACACAGGTTTTAGGACTGTCTTGCATTTGTCACTGTTCTTAAACCATTATCGCAACCCCTCGCTCATGAAAGGACTGCGCAGAACTAATGTAAGATTTTTGTGTTAAATCTGTATTTTATAAAGCAAACTATTTTGTTTTTAAAATGTAAGACCTTTTGTTAGTGTTACAGATAAAATTAATTATTGTGTTTGTTAATCTAATATCAAAGATTAAGGATGATAAACTATTTTCTATATTTTTAAAAATGTCTTTGATGTGTTTTGACAATCTGAACCTTTGATCTATAAAAAAGGTCACTGATAAAATACCACATATGCATTTGTTAACGATTTATTAATTATTTTAAAAAATGACTAGCATCCTTTGATTTTGATCAGTCAATATCCACTGTTTAGAAACATCTGTTGTTAGAACTACTGTTGTGATGAAAACAAGATGGCGGCGCGGTAGCATGCAGTGGCCACTCCGGATCCACAATGGTGCTATTTTTGTTAAAAAAGCCCGCCTTTTGCAACACATGGACATCGGAGCAACCGGTGTTCGTGTCTACCATCGCCAGACACTACTGAAATATAAGACTCATGCAAAAACCAAGCTGCATGATGACCTGCAGGAGGCGCTACGCGTACTCGGCTTGCTGCGGAGACCAGGCCGCCAGCCCTCGGCGTCGCCTGATGCCGGTAGCCGGGGGAGAGGACGTCGTAAGCGGTGTGCGAGAAAGCGGAAGCGCGGAAAGAGGGCGGGGGTCCATGCTAGGCTAAAAACAAACCCTAGCCGGCCGGCTCTCCCGTCTATCCTGCTCTCAAATGTTTGCTCCCTGGACAATAAACTGGACTATATCCGACTCCAGCAGGCTACGCAGCGTGAGTTTAGAGACTGCTGCGTCTTTGTTTTCACGGAGACGTGGCTCAGCGACAGAGTTCGGATGCCGCCATTCAGCTAGACGGGCTCGCCTCGTTTCGTGCCGACAGAAATACAGCTCTCTGCGGTAAGACTCGCGGTGGTGGCTTGTGTGTTTACATCAACACGGAATGGTGCAAGAACTCTATGCTAGTCTCTAGTTACTGTTCATCGCTGTTGGAGCTTGTGACTGTTAGATGCAGACCTTTTTATCTACCACGGGAATTCACCACTGTTTGCATAACCGGAGTTTACATTCCCCCAGCGCTAACGCTAAGGAAGCGCTCTGTGAACTGTATGGGGCTATGAGCGAACTGCAGAACGCTCACCCCGACGGACTGTTTATTGTCGCCGGAGATTTCAACCATGCAAATCTCAAGACAGTGCTCCCTAAATTCTATCAGTATGTGGACTTTGCAACGAGAGGGGCGAACGCGCTTGATCTTGTTTACACAAACATCCCAGGCGCGTACCGGGCGGAGCCCCGCCCCCACCTCGGCTACTCAGACCACATCTCTGTTATGTTAATTCCAGCATACAGACCGCTCCTCAGACGCACAAAACCGCTTCAGAAGCAGGTGAAAACCTGGCCAGCAGGAGCCATCTCTGCTCTTCAGGACTGTTTTGAGTGTACTGACTGGCACATGTTCAGGGAGGCTGCAACATATGGCGATTCTACCAACTTGGAGGAATACACAGCATCAGTGACCAGCTACATCAGCAAGTGCATTGATGATGTCACTTTCTCCAAGACCATCACCACACGCTCCAACCAGAAGCCGTGGATGACTGCGGAGGTGCGCACGCTGCTGAGGTCCCGAGACTCCGCCTTCAGAGCAGGCGATAAGGTAGCCCTAAGAACAGCTAGGGCCAAACTGTCACGGGCAATCAGAGAGGCAAAGCGCGCACACGCCCAGAGAATCCACAGTCACTTCCAGGACAGCGGTGACACGCGGCGCATGTGGCAGGGCATCCAGGCCATCACCAACTACAGGACAACATCAGTTGCCTGTGACAAAGATGCCTCCCTTCCAGATGCGCTGAACGACTTCTACGCTCGGTTTGAAGTGCAGAACGACGTGATGGCGAGGAAGTCCACCCCTCCTCCCAACGACCAGGTGCTCTGTCTTACCACGGCAGATGTGAGGAAAACTCTACGTAGAGTCAACCCACGGAAGGCTGCTGGACCAGACAACATTCCTGGCAGAGTGCTCAGAGGATGTGCAGACCAGCTAGCAGATGTTCTTACCGACATCTTCAACATCTCTCTGAGCAGCGCCGTTGTTCCAACGTGCTTCAAGGCCACCACCATCATCCCCATGCCAAAGAAGTCTTCAGTGTCCTGCCTCAACGACTACCGTCCCGTCGCACTTACACCCATCATCATGAAGTGCTTCGAGAGGCTCGTCATGAGGCAGATTAAGACCCAGCTGCCCCCTCACTAGACCCACTGCAGTTTGCGTATCGTTCAAACCGTTCAACGGACGATGCCATCACCACAACCCTCCATCTGGCCCTCACCCACCTAGACAATAAGGACTCATACGTTCGAATGCTGTTCATAGATTTCAGCTCAGCATTCAACACAATCATTCCCCAGCACCTGATTGGAAAGCTGAACCTGCTGGGCCTGGACTCCTCCCTCTGCAACTGGATCCTGGACTTCCTGACTGGGAGACCTCAGTCAGTCCGGATTGGGAACAGCATCTCCACCACCACCACACTGAGCACTGGGGCCCCCCAGGGCTGTGTGCTCAGTCCACTGCTGTTCACTCTGCTGACTCACAACTGTGCAGCAATGCACAGCTCGAATCACATCATCAAGTTCGCCGATGACACGACCGTGGTGGGTCTCATCAGCAAGAACAACGAGTCAGCATACAGAGAGGAGGTGCAGCGGCTGACGAACTGGTGTAGAGCCAACAACCTGTCCCTGAATGTCGACAAAACAAAGGAGATGGTTGTTGACTTTAGGAGAGCACAAGGTGAACACACTCCGCTGAACATCGACGGCTCCTATGTGGAGATCGTCAAAAGCACCAAATTCCTTGGTGTTCACTTGGCGGAGAACCTCACCTGGTCCCTCAACACCAGCTCTATCACCAAGAAAGCCCAGCAGCGTCTCTACTTTCTTCGAAGGCTGAGGAAAGCACATCTCCCAACCCCCATCCTCACTACATTCTATAGAGGGACTATTGAGAGCATCCTGAGCAGCTGCATCACTGCCTGGTTTGGGACTTGCACCGTTTCGGACCGCAAAGCCCTGCAGAGGATAGTGAGGACAGCTGAGAAGATCATTGGGGTCTCTCTTCCCTCCATCAAAGACATTTACAAAAAACACTGTATCCGCAAAGCAACCAGCATTGTGGACGACCCCACACACCCCTCACACAAACTCTTTACCCTCCTCCCGTCTGGCAAGAGGTACCGAAGCATTCGGGCCCTCACGGCCAGACTGTGTAACAGCTTCTTCCCCAAGCCATCAGACTCCTCAATACTCAGAGACTGGTTTGACACACACGTGTCCTGAGTTGCACTTTAATTACTGTCACTTTATAACTGTCTGCTACCTCAATAACTGCTATGTGCATAGAACACTATCTCATAGTATGTTATGTTTACATTTTAGAAACTGTCATCTTTTTGCACTACTGAGTACTGGTCGGCGCTGCACTGTCTATTGTCCTGTTCATTGTCAGTAATTTGTTGTACTGTCCTGTACTTTTTGCACATGTTTGCACGTGCACTTTATATAGGTATATATAGGTAGTTTATATAGGTATTTTATTTCGTTGTGTAGTCTCATGTGGTCCTATGTTGGTCCTTTGTTGTTTTTATGTAGCACCATGGTCCTGGAGGAACGTTGTCTCGTTTTGTACTAACTGTATATGGTTGAAACGACAATAAAAACCACTTGACTTGACTTGACTTGACTTGACTACAATTAAATGAAATATTGTTTTTAATAATACGTGTATTTGTTAAACCAATATCAAAGATTATGGTTGTTGAAAACCACGTCATTGTGCCGAGAATGCCACTGAATTGCCTTTGTTTTCACAACAGCTCCGCGTAGATCAGAGCTCAGTGGATTACCATGCCACACCTCTCCCTTACCGGGAGTCGAACCCGGGCCGCCTGGGTGAAAACCAGGAATCCTAACCTCTAGACCATATGGGAGTCTGAGAGGTGTTTAAAAACACATTTTCTCCTCTGTTAAAAAGTAAATAACAATCATTAACCATTAAATCCTTATTTTAAAGCGACCATCTGAAAGTTTTTTGTCTTATCCAATATCCACTGTTTTAGAAAACACATTTTCTCCTCTGTTAAAAAGTAAATAACAATCATTAACCATTAAATCCTTATTTTAAAGCGACCATCTGAATGTTTTTTGTCTTATCCAATATCCACTGTTTTAGAAAACACATTTTCACCCTTTTGTTAATAAAAAACTTGTACCATGTTTGACACCAAGCATTACACACTCATTAAAGATGTCATTTAAACACATTTTAAACATAATACTGCTTTTTATGTCTTACAATAATAATAATAAATCCAAATGAACCCCACACACACATTACTTTAACATGTTTCCGGAAAACAACTCAATGATTACAACAATGAATTATTTCATCATGAACCATACGTTATCTTGACATCTCATTTTCAAACCTAAACTCTTTTGAAATACTCAGTTGTGGGGGCGGATACCTCTGCAAACATATAACATCAGATATGACCAAACACGTCACACCACAACACACACCGGAATGGGGGAAGGTGGGTGGGAGGGAAAGAGGGCGGGCGGGGCGGGTGGGGCGGTGCGGGGCGGGTGAGCGGAAGGGGAAAGGTCAAAGGTACAGCAATTAAGCCATAAATCATTTTTTGACACAAAGTATATTATAAGAACTACTAACGCGGTCTTGAGAGACTGAAAAGCATGTTCAGCCTCAGTGGTCCAGAGTAGTGTCTTTGGTTTTCCCTTGAGTAGAGAGGTCAGGGGAGCGGTTAGCAGGCTGTACTGGTGAATAAACCTCCGAGAGAAATTCTCAAACCCAAGGAATTGTTGTAATTCTTTAACCGACTGTGGAACGGTCCAGGAGGTTATGGCTTTGGTTTTACGATCATCCATCTCTACTCCTTTTTCGCTAAGGTGGTAACCGAGGAACTCGACTGAGGTCTGATGAAAGGAGCACTTCTCCGCTTTCAGGAACAGGGAGAATTCACGTAGTCGTTGAAGTACTTGAGAGACATGTCGCTGATGTTCCACCGAGTTTCTGGAGTAGATTAAGATATCGTCTATGTAGATTATTACAAATTGATTCAGGTAGTCTCGGAAGACTTCGTCCATGAAACTTTGGAAGACTGAAGGGGCGTTTACCAGACTATACGGCATGACGAGATATTGGTAATGTCCTGCAGGGGTGATGAATGCGGTCTTCCACTCGTCGCCCTCTCGGATTCGAATGAGATTGTATGCACTTCTCAAATCCAGCTTGGTGAACATCTTGGCTTCTCGAAGTTGTTCAAGAGAAGAGGGAACCAATGGGAGCGGATAACTGAACTTCACGGTTATCTTATTCAAAGCTCTATAGTCTATACATGGACGTAGACCTCCATCTTTCTTAGGGACAAAGAAGAAACTGGCAGCAGCAGGGGAAGTAGAGGCACGAATATACCCTTATTTTAATGCCTCTCCAATGTACTGTTGCATGGCTTCTTGTTCAGGGATAGCCAGAGAGTAGATCCGCCCCTTGGGGATGGATTCTCCAGGAATCAGATTGATGGCACAATCCCAGGGTCGATGAGGTGGCAATTTGGCAGCCTTGATGGGATTGAATACATCCGAATACTGAGAGTAGCATGAAGGGATGGACACTGACAGGTTTTCTAAGGGGCTTTCAATGGAAGTTGAGTTCATTGGGATGGCGTCGGGTAAGTTAGCGTTGGGTGAGACTGAGATTTCAATATTCGTGGACGAGCACATACAACCCCATTTCAATATCTTACCAGATCTCCAGTTGATGTTAGGTTGATGTCGTATAAGCCATGGACGGCCAAGGATAATATCTGCCTGGCTATTCTCAAGTACGAAAGGTTCAAACAGTTCATGGTGTGTGTCTTCAATACAGAGTAGAATGGGTTTAATCTGAGACGTGACGTACCCCTGATTGATGGTTTCCCCAGTCACTGCATGGATGGAGTATGGCTTGGTGGTGGTGGATTTCTGGAGTTGGAGTTTCTGACAGAGCTGTCCTGAGATGAAGTCTCCTGCCGACCCTGAGTCAACAATGGCTGTAGCAGAGACATGGAAACTCGTAGATTTTAGGATCACTGGTATCGTTAAGGGAGCTGATACAGAGACGGACGTACAGACAGAACTCACAAGCATTCTAGGAGGTCGTGAGGGGCATGAACGAAGAAAATGTCCTCCCATCCCACAATACAGACACAATTTTAACTCTCGACGTCGAGAACGCTCTGCTTGAGACAGTCCATAGGTATCCACCTGCATCTTCTCTACTGCCACTTCGGAGGGACGTTTATCGGGGTACTGAGTTGGTACAACTGTGGGCTGTTGGGCGTTGCGTTAGCAGCCCTGAGATCTTTGGTGCACACGGAGAGCTTGCTGTATGAATTTTTCGACCCCCAGGCTATCATCATAGATTGTGAGTTGAAGGCGAAGTGCAGGGTTCAAACCACGTCGGTAGATGGAGATGAGCGCCTTCTCGTTCCACCCACTGGCAGAGGCTAGAGTGCGGAATGCTAGGGAATACTCAGAAACAGATTTCTTGCCTTGATGTAATTGTAGTAGTTTATCACTGGTGGATGAATCATCTACTGGACGCCCGAAAACTTCTGTAAAATGGTTGACAAACTCTTGTACAGAGGAAGTAACAGCAGATTCCTGCAGCCACAATGTTTCAGCCCAACTTAATGCAGCCCCTGATAGTTGTTGAACAATAAAGGCAACTCTCGACCTTTCAGTGGGATATAACTGGGCTTGTTGTTCTAGAGCGAGCGAACACTGTAACAGGAACCCGTTGCAATCCTCCGCCCGGCCGGAGAATGGCGCTGGACGGGAAATTGGATTGGCGAAGCATACCAGAGAGGAAGTGGGGTTTGCGGAAGTGCTGGGCGTTGGCTGACTGGGATTCACAGCGGCGGCTGTCGGTTGGCAGGATTATCAACATTAGGGGCAAATTCCATCGCGCTGTTTCTTCCCTTTTTTGAGGTCAAGCCTTCTGTCGGGATAGAGACCAGGAGATCGGAGGTAAGTGATTCAAATACTGTTTTATTAAAGTGTCACTCGTGCAAGGTGGGTATAAGGTGAGTTTTCAGGTGCAGGTTTGGTGAAGATCGCTGGATGTACGGAGAACAACAGGTAATCCAGATAACTTCAATCGTGGCATAATACTCAGTCTCAGTTCGTTAATCCATTCTTTCTTCTAGGACTGGTCGGAGCAACTTGGACAGATATCAAACATGGGCTTTCAGGAATCGGACGGGAGATCTGGAGATGGCAGAACAACAATGCAAAGGGTTAGTATTGAGTCAGGTAAGGAAGCGGAATACTCAGGTGTTCAGGTTTCATAGGGTTCACAGGATACGGGAGGAAACGGTCTGTTCCTGTTGGAGGCTTGACAACGACTGGAATCGCGGTGAGTGTTTTTATGAGCTGGTTGATGGAGTAATTAATGATGACCAGGTGTGTGTGTTTAGTATTCTGGGGAGAGTGATCTTTGAGTGGTGGGTTGAAACAAGCCTGATTGATCCCTGACAGTCAGCAGGCTATAAAAAAATATCTTGTAACACGGATGACAGCTGCTTATAACCCTCTTTACATATCAAAACATTCTCAGAAAGAAAAGACATACCTCATTTTAACACATTTCACAGTAGCTCTTGCTACTTGTATCATCATATTTGTTTTCGTCATCCTCTGGATATACTGTCATTTTTACCAATTGAACAGACACCCCTGCTTTAACCAGTCTCTGTACTGAGCTGGAAACACACGTTATGATGCATGGTAAACATAACAATATCAACAGTCTTACCACCGCAATTGGTAACACAGTTTGAATCAGCCAGTACCCCCATCCTCCCCAGAGATTCATCAACCAAGTAACCCATGTACTCTCAATATGTTCTGGCTCCTGTACGGCTTTTCTCATGTGTTCAATTACATTTGTGATGTTGTCGCTGTAATCTGGAATATTGAAACAACAAGACATTCCCAACATTTTGCAAACTCACCCTTTCTCTGCAGTTAACATATCAAGAACCAACCTGTTTTGAATCTCTTAACTGTTTCATTTCATAATTTATCATTGTCAAACCATTTTCTGTGCTATTACCTATTGCTAATACTTTCCATGCTAGCCTATTTATCTTATTAATTGTTACCGTTGTACCCACCCCTAAGAACAATGACCACCCCACATTTGCTGCATAGTGCTTTGGTAAAACCCCAGGCAAAATTTCAACATTTCTTTTTTCCCTTCCCACCCCAGGTGCCCTGTTTAGCAAATACACAGATGTACCCACATTCATCAAAGCTGGATAATAACACCCTGACTATTTCTTTGGCATCCGATGAAATGCCCTGTTGCCACACACCCACACTGCTGCAGGTGAAGTTTCATGTGGCTTGCTGAATGGGCATGTGAAGTTGAATTCTTTGTCGTTGATGACGGCTGTGCAGTTGTCCGCTGTTCTGTCCTTCACGTTGATTCTGACCCTACAGTCAGACCATCCTGCTTTAAACCATCTCGCATTGTTCTTGAATTCTTTTCAGTTCATACCTTTTCATGATGATTACTGCTTGTGACCACACGATGGGGTCCACTCTGCACACAGGCCATGTTATTCTCTGTGGTTGGCCTTGCTCTTCCACTGATAGTGGTACTTGGTGTTCAAACTTGATCTCGGTGTTTATTGACATTCACTCGGAACAATCTCTTCCTGTTGCTGATTCTCCTGCAATGTGCGTGGAACTTTCCTGCAATGGTTAGCATGAACCCACATAGCTCTCTCTGCGACCTTCACTGGCGTGTGAGTCGTTAGTAGCACTTGGAATGGTGCCATCCACCTTTTCGCCTTCCAGCTCTTTCTCATCAGGTCATGAATCACAACGAAATCGCCAGGCCTGATCTTATGCAACTTTTCACCTGAACACAAACATTGGACAACAGAGAAGACATTTCTTTGCAATAATTCAACATGTCATTCTCACACAGATCTGTTGATGGCAGCCCTTGTCTACCCCTTTCTATTCCCATGAATGGTGGTCTACCAAAGAGTATTTCAAATGGACTTAAATTTGTTTTGACTCTTTTTCTCATTCTGGTGTACATCAACACAATTGGGAGTGCTTTAACCCATGTGAGCCCAGTTTCCTCACAGCACTTAGCCATTTTTTCTTGATTGTTTGATTCTCCCTCTCAATAACTGCAGTGTGTTCTCATGTCAATTCCCAAAAACTGACCCACCTGCTTTATTGCTTCATTGACAAAGTGTGTCCCATTGTCCGAGCTGATTTTCCTTGGAATTCCCCATCTCGGAACAATCTCGGTTAAAAGAGCCTTCGCTCCTGCTGCCAAATCTTGTTTCGAGGTTGGGAAGGCCTCAACCCATTTGGACCACGTCAACCATCACCAGGCAGTATTTCTGTTTCCCACAAGGGGTTAACTCGATGAAATCCATCATCAGATACTCAAAAGGCCCCCCTGGTGGTGGTTGAGATACTATAGGTGTTTTTTATCCCTATTGCCACGTTATGTGTGTTACAAATGACACATCTTTAGCAAAAATTTTCAGCAAACCACAATTCTTTCATTTGCGCAACCATCTCCTCTTTTGATACATGGTCTAACCCATGTATCAACTTTCCATAATGAGGAAAGAAGTGTTTGGTTAAACAAAGCATGCCATCACAGCTCATCCACACATTCTCCTTAGATCTACAGCCAGCTGCCTTCCATCGGGTTTTCTCCTTGCCTGTGGAAAAAGTTTGCATGCTCTGTAAACAAGAACAAATTTTGAGGTTATTGTCAGATATCAAAGCACACGTAGTCTCTTTTGTCTCCATCGCTGCCGCGTCTGTTTGTGCGTTTCTTGTTGAGACTGAACTGTTATCGTTAGTGTGCGCTGCGCACTTGCAAATCGCGACCTTGTCTGGTAAAAGAATGGCCTCCAAAAGCTCAGACACAAGAGATGCATTTAATATTGGATCACCATCTGACTTCAAAAATTTTCTGTGCTTCCATAGAGCACCAAAATCGTGTGTTACCCCAAAGGCATAACGCAAATCTGTGTAAATTGTCACACATTTGTCTGCCCTAAGTTTACATGCTTCTGTTAAAGCAACCAGTTCAGCTGCCTGAGCTGAATAATTTGATGGCAGTTTGCCAGATTCCAGTGGAGTTGCTCCTGGCCCCGGTACGGTCGGCCCCTCTCTCTTAAACTTACGAAGTAGAGCTGAAACTTCTCAGTCCAGGTGGCCAAACACCGTCCGCACTCAGGTCCAGAAGGCACTTCCAAGGAATCCCACTATTCTGACACCAAATTGTTGTGGCAAAAAATTGTTAACCAACCATTATCACTGCGTAAGAGACACTCTGACTCAAACAGTCTTTTAGAATTATTTATTCTTGCAAGAAGGATCCGGTCATTACACAGGAGTTAATCTGTGCCATGAGTGGGACCCAGAAAGGGAGGACTGACTTGTATTTTATACTCTTTCAAGGTTTTCCGACAGAAGCACATCCTCCCCCTCTGCATCCCTCAAGGCAAATGTTGGCCATTATTGGTTTAGGGGTTACCGTTGGCCTGTAGTATCAATGTACTAAATTAGAAAATTTTAGACCTAAAAATGGGACTTTAGGGCATGACCTGTAGCACCTCCTAAGGGCGAATGTGGGCCATTCTTTGCACAGTACTTCAGAGTGATGTCATCTTGAAAAATGTTAGGTTTGAAAAACGATCAGTCAAAATGACATTTGATTTACTGACATATATATTGAGGCAATGTAGACATTTACATAAATACACCCTTTCAGCCATTTTGTGTTTTATTCATTTTTGCTAAGTTACAAATTTAAAGACACCAATTCTACACATGGGTACCAAATTTCAAGACAATTGGGGCTATGGTTTAGGAGAAGAAGATCTTTAGGTTTTCCCAAATTTTCACTGTATAGGAAAATCTATCATGGTGGAAATGATGGGTCCTTGAGGCTTTTTGTTCCCCATGAGAAATGAGGCATGTACACCAAGTTTCAGAAGAACTGGACAAATGGGGTGGAAATGAAATCATTTTGAAAATGGGACTTTTGGGTGTGGCCTGTATCGCCCCCTATGGGTGAATGTGAGACATTCTATGCATAGTACTTCAGAACTAGAAAAAAAAGTTTGTCAAGACAAACTTTGACGTTGGCTTGAGAAAGGCAGAACCTTGAACCAAGACTGGAACTCTATGATAACAATAAAACAAGATCACTTCAAAAATCTGAAATATGTGCAATTACTTGAAAATTGTTTAAGCTCTCCATGTTATTATTCCACATACAGCATTGACTAAGACTTTGTCCTAAGTCTTCATTTTATGCATTGTAAAAATAAGTGAATGTTAAAGGGATATTTGATCATTTCCTCACCCTCATGCAGTCCCAGATGTGTATGACTTTCTTCTGCAGAAATTGAATAAAGATGTTTAGAAGAATATCTCAGCTCTGTTGGTCCATTCAATGTAAGTAAATGAGAAGTGGTGAGAAACAGATCAATAATTAAGTCATTTTTTACTATAAATCTCTACTTTCACTTTCATAAGTGCTCTTCTCTCTTAAGATTTTTGTGATTTACATAAGCATATCACCCCTCCTGAGCAGGGAGGACAATTTATAGTAAAAATAAATAAATAAATAAATAAATAAATATATGTGTATATATATATATATATATATATATATATATATATATATATATATATATATATATATATACTACATATACTACATATATACAATATATACTATTGATCTGTTTCACACCCACACCTATAATATAATTTCTGAAAGTATGGATTAAACCAATGGAGTGTGTTGTAGAAATGTAGCAAAGGAATGCCACCTGGTCTTCTCATTCGTAGAGGGAGATGAGGATAGAAAATTTCTGTATGAGCTTATGTCTGAACCGAGACAGTATTTCCGACTGAAAAGCAGAACCGAGACACTTTGGGAAAGGCTGACTGGGGTCCTCTGCCCTCTTCAGGTCAGAGGTTATTTAGTACAGGGGGTATGTTTGGGCTTGTTAGTAGTAAATCAGGGCTAGTAGACTAGTCCCTGTATCTAAGGAATGTAGAGGGGGAAGTTCTGCTTCTGTTGGAGACCTTGGGGAGCCGTCTCACTCATGTCGCGGTGTAATTCCTGTGTAATGACTGGGTCCTTCTTGCAAGAATAAATTCTTTTAAAAGACTGTTTGATTCAGAGTGTCTCTTACGCAGTGATAATCGTTGGTTAATAATTTTTTGCCACAACAAGTGTTATGGGTTACT
>NC_068324.1:0-77500 GCF_025860055.1 Xyrauchen texanus
TAACAACCTAACCCTAAACTTAACACCTAACCCCTAAACCTAACCCCTAAACCTAAGCCCTAAACCTAACCCTAACCCCCAACCCTTAACCGTTAACCCTTATCCTAAACCTAACCAGGTCTGGGCCCTTTATTGGACCCAGGCCTTGGATTTTATATTTACCTAACCTTACCCTGCCAGAATCAGTCAGCCAAACAAGTTGCGAAAAGGCTCTGGAATTACTCCTTTCTAGTTTATGGATTTCCCAAGAGAATTCATTCTGACCAGGGGGCTAATTTCTAAAGCAAGCTAATCAAGGAATTATTGACCATGGCAGGTGTAGACAAGTCACACACAACACCATACCACCCCATGGGTAATGGCATTGCTGAGAGGTTCAATAGGACTCTTGGAAGCATGATCAGAACATTGCCTTCTAAAGCAAAATCTAAATGGCCGCAGATGCTACAGCAACTTACCTTCTGTTACAACTGCATTGAACATGAGACAACGGGTTTTTCGGCATTCTTTCTTATGTTTGGCAGAGTTCCTCATCTCCCAATTGACGTCCTGTTTCAAAGTGTGCTTCTAAATGAGGATGTGGTGGATTTAAAGGATTTTGTGTCCAAGTTGAAGAATGACTTGCGTGAAGCAGCACATATAGCACAGGTGCACACTTTGAAAGAACCGGAACGACATGGCAGACTTTACAACAGGAAGGTAAAGGGATATCCACTCGTTGTTGGCAATAGAGTGCTGGTTGCAAACAGAGGTGAAAGAGGTAGAAGAAAAGTTGCTGACAAATGGGAGTCATCTCCATATGAAGTCATGATTGTGTACCCTGATATCAATGTTTACAGGATTTGGTCAATCAACTCAGACAAAATGAGGGTAGTCCATAGAAATCTTTTGTTACCTGTGAACTTCCTACCGATTGATGAACCTCAGGAACAGGATAAAAGGTACGATGACGTGAATGATGAAATTGTTCAAGGAGATGAAGTTGACCATGATGATGAAATTGTTCAATGAGATGTTGACCATGATGACAGAACTGCAAACTGGATATGAAGTAATCCTGATGGTCTTGTTGAGGAAGATGGTCATACAAACTGTACAGACTTGCCTGATGTGTCAGATTGTGTGTCAGGGATCCTGGACTCCATGAGTGTTGACGCTGGGAACCTGAATGAAAGAGATGTCAAAGTGCAAAGTGATGTCGAAAGAATTGATAAAAATGTAACAAGTGATGTCGATTTACCCGAAGTGGAAGGTCAAGACTCTGATTTGACTCAAGGGGGACAGTTCATGCATGAGGTTGAAAAGGAACCTGTTGTTTGCACACAGCCAAGACATGTTGATGCTGCAATAACTCAAAAAAGACTTGGCAGAGTCATTAAGCCTCCTAAAAGACTGATTTATGAAATGAACAAACAATACATAGACAGTTCAGACTCTACAGTTAGTTCTTTCATTTATTTAGTTAAAAGCATTTTCACATAAAGTGACATTTGATTTCATGCATAGTTGAGAACACAAAGGGAACATATTGATACAGAGATTTGAAATCAAATTGGAAGTTAGTTTATAAGAACATTTTGAGGTGTAACAGGCATCTCTTTAGTCTACTGTAAGATTGGGAGTAGGCGCCTTCCTTGTCTTTATGTACTCCTTATGGGAGAATCAATTGATTGACAGCTAATCATACTCCATGTGCATTTTCTTTTCTTTATTGATTGAAAACATGAAGTGGGAGTTCCATACCCAGATTTTTTTTTTTCCTTTTTCTTCGCTGTTAGTTTTTCAGGGGGGTGTATCGAGATAAATATTATAGGTTGAGGGTTCTTTAAGTAAATCCTGCAATAATGGGATTGCGCTTCTTATTGGCTGCGCAGGTGGTGCTATAGGCCACTGTGTTCGAACAATCTGCAGCAGAGCTAAAGACAACTGCTGTGGGTGAGTCATTTCTGTGGTCGCTCCACACTAAAAGTAAAAATATATAATTTCATATCAAATGTTTGACAGTTTATAAAAGGATTGCTCGCAGTAGACACTGATTGATTTGTAGAGTGTTTTCTGTTTATATTTATGGGTATTTTGATCATTTTATGTTCGTTTGGATGCACTCTACTATCTTTCTATCTGCGTCATTTTCCATGTGCTTTCTAACGAGGTGAAATGTATTTTGAATAGGTGGAGCTTAAACAACAGTGTGACTTACTATCTTTCACTGCTCTGTGCAGATAAATGTTTTTAATCATATTGTGTTTAAGAATTTACTTGTTCATATTGTATTTTCTGTGTTAAGAAATATTGGGTACGAACTGTTTTATAAAATACTTAATTCATGGTTTTACTAAAAAATACCTGATGTTATTTCCATTAATTTCATACATTTAAGAGTAACAAAGTGGATGATGTAAGCTGTGTAATCAGTTTTATACGTCATATTTGTTTACTGTTTTGTTTAGTACAATCTAATGTGAATGAGTAATGTTTACTGTAACATTGAGAGCAGCAGAGCTAAACAGAACTGCCGTGGGTGGAGCTTAAACAAGTGCGACTTACTATCTTTCTCTTTCACTGCTCTGTGTGCAGGAAAATAAATTTGGCTATCATCCACGTTCTGTAAGGGTGTGCTGATGAAGGGTGGGACAAACCGGGTCAGAGGAAAAAAACAAAAGGTCACACATGCATATATGCAATACACACTAAAGACAAAGCACAGTTAACAAGACGCAGTTAAATTGAACAGTGTGCTTTCATAATGCTTGAAGACCATTCTTTCAGCTTACATTTATACTTTTTGCAGTATGCGGTCAATTAAGAATTGAAAGAGACAAATATCATCAAGTATTTTCTCTTCACAATGTTCTGTAGTGAAGTCAGACAACAGAAACTCACTCTAGTAAAGTAGAAATTGCCCAAAAATCTACTCATGTTCAGAGATTTGTACAAGACCGCTGGTGTTATTATTTTAAATGCAAGCCTTTTGGTCCAATGAGACTTCATAAAAAGTAAAGCAATAATGAACTAATTAGGTGTGACTCCAGCTATTATACACGCAGGTGTGGCAGAGCTAGGCTGTGATTGGCTGGGCTGATGGGAGCAATTAAGTCTTCACCCATTACAAAAGCTGCAGCAAATCGATAATTGTCCAATAAAGAAAATGCTGGAACAAACAAAAGGGACCCGATTACATTTACATTTATGCATTTGGCAGACGCTTTTATCCAAAGCGACTTACAGTGCACTTATTACAGGGACAATCCCCCCGGAGCAATCTGGAGTTAAGTGTCTTACTCAAGGACACAATGGTGGTGACTGGGGATCAAACCAGCAACCTTCTGATTACCAGTTATGTGCTTTAGCCCACTATACCACCAAAAATTAATATATGGGCAAAAAAAAAAAGAAAAAATCTAAAAGTAAAATGATCCGAATTGCAACCAAAATAATGTTTTACTTGGTCACATTACTCTGTTTTTTGCTCTCAAGTGTGTTTTTGCACACTTGCTGTTTCTTTGCTCACACTTGCGCTTCCAAATTTAGCTGGTAGTGTTTCATGCAAACAGGGTGGGTTTAAGCGTCCCCATTGGTCCACTAGTTCTAGACTGACAGCTTTTCTCTAGCCAATCAATCAAAGTGGGGACTCACTCAGTGTAGTCATGGGAAGATCAGACCATTTCACTGACTTGAATCTTTGAGTCTCGTTCAGCAAAAATGATCAAATCTTGTTTCAAGTCATTTAGTTCATTTCATTCATTTGAGCAGAATTAAATTAAAATTTGAATGGGAAGACCAGCTAAAAGAGTGTTCAGATCTCTTCTAAAATCTAGCCTGACCATGCTGGGCGACCAGCTAAAAACAGCTTAGTTTGGTTTTAGGTGGTCTTTTCTGGAGGGTAGCTTTTATCTTAAAGGTGCAGTATGTAAGATTCAGAAATGCTTGTTATTAGTGACACCTGTGGCCATTCAGTGAACTGCAGCAGCTGTTCATGCTCGTGCACACACTCCATTGGGACGCGAGCGAGCATCGGCCAAAACAATGACGTAACATACAAAGAGACTGAATGTGATTCACCGGCATCACGATGAGGTAACATAATTAAAATTACACAGTTATGATTGTTTTACTGCACAGTTTGAGACTGTATATTATATTTGTCTCTCCAGTGCTGGAACAGGGCTAAAACAAAGTGTTGTTATAGATCTAACTACGCCAGACTGTAGTTCGAAGTAATCACTTTTTTTTGCACGATACATTGACTGCATTTATACAATAGCCTATGTCAGCGTTAACTAGCTAGCTAGCTTTATCAATAGCTGTTAGCTAAACCTGGTGGATGATGACAGTAGCAGTTTATAAAATAGACTGTACATTATAAATATGTTGAGACAATTCAGTATTGAAATGATTCGATCACAACTGTCATTTTGATATATCGATTTTCTGTATAAAAACGTAGAAGTACGTTCACTCTAGTTTTTGCTCGATCACGTTCTCGCTTATCCAGACAGGATTCAGTAGATAAATGTTTGTTTGGTTTACTCTGAGTTTGTGTAGCAGTTGGTGTTGTGCTGTGAGCCGGACGTTTGCTGGATTCATCTTTAAGATAATGTTATCTAGTGTTGCAGTTTGTTGTCACTGTTTAATAGTTCTTCTATTAACTTCCTATAACAGTGTAGTACCCCCCAAAAAAATAAAATTTAAAAGAGGGGAAAGGCAGAGAGAGAGAAGTGAGATGGATGAAAAAAAAACAACAAAAAAAACGCAGTATCTTGTTCCTCGGCCACTCCTTCACCCTCTAACGGACGACGGCTGTGCCTCTCCGGGCGGATGGGAGGTAGTCCTCCAGCCCCTGGTGGACGGAACGCCCCGCCGCGTTCTCGGGGAACAGAAGGGGTCTCCCCCGCCCCTGGCAGCGGTTCTCCCGCTCCAGGCGGTCGGCAGCAAGCCCCTCCCCGCTCACGGTCGGCGGTCTCAGACCTCGCCGCGTTTCAGCGGCCGGTAGGGGACTCCTCCGCCCCTGGCAGCGGCCCTGACCGCTCCAGGCAGTCGGTTAAGAGCCCCTTCTCTCCTCGCAGTCGGTCGGCCGTTTCCTCCACTTCCAGCCCGCGGCTGCTCTGTTGGGGTGGATAGTAGCGGCGAGAACTCTACTACGGCGTATCCCTCCTCCTTCCCGGGTTTCCGCACCAGTGTAAAGCAGTTCAATGGAAAGGAGGCGAGAACCAGGCTTGGCAATATAAACAATATTTTAATGATAAACTTAAACAAAAGACAAACACATACACATGACAGACATGTCTGTAAACTATCTCTCTCTCGCACCACCGTCCGCAATCGGCCTTTATCCCTCTCGGAGGCTTAATTAGCCCGATAAGGGACCAGGTGTGTATAATCACGACCCGGCCCCACCCTCCACCCTGTCACTGCATTCATTTCTCTAATTTGGCATAACTTTTTCATTATGTTGTTTCTGTGGTGTTGATGCATTCTGAGGAGTGGAGCTGTATAATCTGTGTTTGAGTAAAGAGAATTGTTGCATAAATATATGTCCTTTTTGTATTTCCATGTGTATTTTGCTACGAGTATAATCCAAATGGACTCCCGAAGTCAAATACTCTTTTTATAATGTCTGGATTAATGTCTGGATAATATAACACAAGGTATTGTGGTACAAATACATGTGGAATAGTGCACATAAAGAATAACATTGCATTGCCTAATCTTAAAAATAATACATAAGAAAACATTATCTCACAGTCTGTATTTAAGTTATTGCAATACTTTGTTAGAGTATCCTTAAGAACAATAATAATATTAATATGATAGGTCTGATAATTGAATCTGCTATTAGGGAAAGTGCAGGAGATCCCGTTTGGAGAAGTGCAGGAACAGACCCGTATGGAGGGCGTGGAGATCCAGACTGTTCATTAAAGATTTTTTTTCCAGCAGACAAAGTTGTGTAGTTTTTTGTATCTGTATACAAACAAAATGTCCCTAATTGTTTGGATAAATTACTTATGTATAGTTAAAGTCATGGTTTAAAATGATTAATCTAAGTAAGTGTTAAGGGTCAGTGTTTAAACATAGAATTAGTTTGAACTGTAAGATTAATGACCAATGTCTTTGTGAATTTCTGCAGTTAATGCAGGATGGACTTCAGAGATGCAATTGTCCTTGTAAATTGGCTGATGAAGGCTTTTGTTGGCAATTAATTGATTGTCTATGTATTCCATTGTAAGAGTGTAAGATACTGGGCAGACCTGGGAAGCCCAAACATATAGTAAGGGTTTTCTGGGAATGCTTGGCAGAAGCCCCTGTCTGGGAGATGGGGACATTGAGTCTGAATGGGCCGTGTTCCAGGCCTCCATTGCTGAGGTGGAAGATTGACAGACAGATCGGTGCAGCATCAGCAGTTATGCAGGCATTGTACCAGCCTGAAAGCAAGGCTATCGATTTATCTGTCGATCTACATTCCTACCCTCACCTATGGTTACGTCACCTTGCGACAGGACAATGACCCTAAACAGACAGCCAGGACAATGCAAGAGGGGCTTAGGGACAATTCTGTGAATGGTCTTGAGTGGCCCAACAAGAGCCCGGACTTGGACCCAATCGAACATCTCTTGAGACCTAAAAATGGCTGTCCACCTGACAGAGCTTGAGAGGATCTGCAGAGAAGTATGACAGAAAATCCTCAAATCCAGGTGTGCAAAGCTTGTCGCATCATACCCAAAAAGACTTGAGGCTGTAATCGCTGCCAAAGGTGCTTCAGCTTAGTACTGAGTTAAGGGTCTGAATACTTATGTCAATGTGATATTTCAGTTTTATCTTTTTAATAAATTTGCACTGTTACACAAATTTTGCTTTGTCACTATGGGGTATGGAGTGTTAATTGATTTTGGGAATTTTTTTTTTTAAAGCATTTTAGCATGAGGCTGCAACAAAAAAAATAAATAAATTAAGGGGTCTGAAAACTTTGTGAAGGCACTGTATCAGACTAGGAAGTCACAAGCAGTGTGAATATTTACAGCATCACATACACAACACTAATATGAGTTCAGGACAGTTTTAATAATAACTGATACAAAGATAAATACATCTGTCAGTTATTAAAGTTAAATTGTGATATCAGCAAAAAAGCACTGAGTATATGTAGTTAATGTTGATGAAACACACTGAAAGAGCGTCTTTAGATTCCCAGCATGTCTTCAGACACTTGACAATCCAGCAGGAGATTCCCAGCACACACACACTGAGAGAGAGTGCCCACTGAAACACACACACACATGAATTACTTGCACTAAAAAAAGAATGTGAAGTAATCACACACAATTACCCCCTTTAATCAAACTGGTCTATAGTATCAATGGCCATGAATGTTGACTGGATGAATATTCTCACCTTTCTGCGAGTGAATCCATGACACCGCCTTCATAGCCATAAACTGCCATTCAACCTGATCATCTTTTTTAAACCCGTTTAACCAGATCAGAGCCAGAACTGTGGCCCAAACTGACCCATCCACCTGGAACATCGTCCACATTCATTAGTTATTGGCTGCTGTACACAGACGCTCTGAATGTATTTGATACTTAATAATTATTACCTTGTCTGGTTTCTGATTGGTCACCTGATCTTCTGCCTTTCCAATCACATGAGCCAATGAGGCACCAAGCTCCCAGAATCCTGCAGCCTTCTGAAGAGTGATCAGCTGGAGCAAAGGGTCCTGCTGGGGTTCCGCCTCTTCTGAAAACACGTTATTTTTTTAGGTGTGAAGAGGGAGAGAAATACAGAAAATGACAGTTTAGATGAGGGGAACCTCGTGGGCTACATTTTTAGGACATTTTATAGAATGTAAATGATCTTTATAAACATGAAATGTGCGTTTTAAGCAACATTAAAATCAGAAAGAAGTTTTGGTCATTATTATATGAACTAACTTCACCATTTAAAATTAATTCTGAATGATTAGAGTGTTGATGTGCAAGTCTGAACACGATTGGTTGATTTACCCGGCTGTGATATTTCATCACATTCAATCATCGAGCTGTAGAAAGGGATCGGAGGGGTGGCACCTGAAAAAAAAACACAATCTAGATCAATACATTCATTTATTGAGAAAAAGACATTTACTGTAGATGGACACATGCATATTAAAGAATGAAAGGAATATAATGTGTCATATCATGTGACTTCTCTTACACATCTCGGGAGATATACCATTTGTAAGAAAGAACAAATAGAAAAACACATACAGATTAAAAAAAATACATCTTGTCACAGAGTCACAAACAAAATCTCACATTTAAACACACATGTACACACCGACACACTTTTAACAGGTTGAGAAGAAATCGTATATATACTAACTGCACTTCATCATTTGGGCTTGTGGCATCATCATAGGGGCACAGCTCATGAACATAGGGGGACTCCCTAGCACCCTAGCAGCACAGCTCCTAGCCATCCGCCCCATCGCAGGCATCCCAAATAAATCTGAAACAGCATTCATTTCACATTTTGATGAGATTAATATTGCAAATGTAAACCATTTTAGAGGAAAATAGATTTAGAAATTATTCTTCAACATCAGATACTGAAAACAGTGCACATCCATAAAGATGAACACATTTCCATGAAACACACACACACACACGACTGACGTTGTGTCGGGACTCTCCTCTGCAGCAGTGGTCCTTTCACAGTCTCTCTGTTGTTTTTATTAATGCCGATGAAGGCCGTATGAACGCAGCTCACTCCTGCTTGAATGCTGAGCTCCACCATCTTTCTCTTGATCTCCTCCACATCTGCACCTCCCGCTCGCTCCTCCTGCTCCAGACGACCAATCACAGAGCGCACCGCCAGCCGGTGGACGGCCAATCTGCAGCGACACAAACAAATGCTGTTAAAACATACAGCACGCAGAAAACATGATTCACCAGTAATGTTGTTCTTAAAGTTATTCTACATTTATGATCTGAAAAACACACATACACAAAATATGACCTGAGCTAAATGTTTTTCTATATATGATTCGAAATATAATATCCAAGTGACTGCACAATAAATCTCATGTTTCAGGAAAAGAAAAATGTCATAAATATTCAGCCAATCACGTTTGTAGTCCAGGCCTGCGTTAAAGCTTTATATAAGTCTGGAGAACCTCACACCTCCAATCCTCACAAACCTCTTTCCTCAATTACACCTCCCCACTCTTCAACACATCGTGTTACACCATATACACACACACATCTACACTACACTGTGTGTTACACCACACACACACACACATCTACACTGCACTGTGTTACACCACACACACACATCTGCACTGCACTGCGTGTTACACACACACACACACACATCTGCACTGCGTGTTACACCACACACACACACACACACATCTACACTGCACTGTTACACCACACACACACACACACACATCTACACTACACTGTGTGTTACACCACACACACACACACATCTACACTACACTGTGTGTTACACCACACACACACACACACACATCTACACTGCACTGTGTGTTACACACACACACACACACATCTGCACTGCACTGCGTGTTACACACACACACACACACATCTGCACTGCGTGTTACACCACACACACACACACACACACACATCTACACTGCACTGTGTTACACCACACACACACACACATCTACACTACACTGTGTGTTACACACACACACACACACACATCTGCACTGCGTGTTACACCACACACATCTACACTACACTGTGTGTTACACCACACACATCTACGCTACACTGTGTGTTACACACACACACACCTGCACTGCATTGCGTGTTACACCACACACATCTACACTGCACTGTGTGTTACACACACACACACACACATCTACACTACACTGTGTGTTACACACACACACACACATCTGCACTGCATTGCGTGTTACACCACACACATCTACACTGCACTGTGTGTTACACACACACACACACACACATACACATCTGCAAAGCACTGCATGTTACACCACACACATCTACACTGCACTGTGTGTTACACCACACACACACACACATCTACACTGCACTGTGTGTTACACCACACACACACACACACATCTACACTGCATTGTGTGTTACACCACACACACACACATCTACACTGCACTGTGAGTTACACCACACACATACACATCTACACTGCACTGTGTTACACCACACACACACACACACACATCTACACTGCACTGTGTGTTACACCACACACACACACATCTACACTGCACTGTGTGTTACACCACACACACATCTACACTGCACTGTGTTACACCACACACACACACACATCTACACTGCACTGTGTGTTACACCACACACACACACACACACATCTACACTGCACTGTGTGTTACACCACACACACACACACACACACACACATCTACACTGCACTGCGTGTTACACCACACACACACATCTACACTGCGTGTTACACCACACACACACACATCTACACTGCGCGTTACACCACACACACACACATCTACACTGCACTGCGTGTTACACCACACACACATACACACACACATCTACACTACACTGTGTGTTACACCGCACACACACACACATCTACACTACACTGTGTGTTACACCACACACACATCTACACTGCACTGTGTGTTACACACACACACACACACACATACACACACACACACCTACACTACACTGTGTGTTACACCACACACACATCTACACTGCACTGTGTGTTACACACACACACACATCTACACTGCACTGTGTGTTACACACACACACACACATCTACACTGCACTGTGTGTTACACCACACACACATCTACACTGCACTGTGTGTTACACACACACACACACATCTACACTGCACTGTGTGTTACACCACACACACATCTACACTGCACTGTTACACCACACACACACACATCTACACTGCACTGTGTGTTACACCACACACACATCTACACTGCCCTGTGTGTTACACCACACACACATCTACACTGCCCTGTGTGTTACACCACACACACACACACACACATCTACACTGTGCGTTACACACACACACACACACACATCTACACTACACTGTGTGTTACACCACACACACATCTACACTGCACTGTGTGTTACACACACACACACACATCTACACTGCACTGTTACACCACACACACACATCTACACTGCCCTGTGTGTTACACCACACACACACATCTACACTGCCCTGTGTGTTACACCACACACACACACACACACACACACATCTACACTGCCCTGTGTGTTACACCACACACACATCTACACTGCCCTGTGTGTTACACCACACACACACACATCTACACTGCACTGTGTGTTACACACACACACACACACACACATCTACACTGCACTGTGTGTTACACCACACACACACACACATCTACACTGCACTGTGTGTTACACCACACACACACATCTACACTGCATAAAGAACTATACATTCTACACTGTATACTTTATAATCTATTCTATAGACATCTATACTACATGTGAGTGTGTGCGTGAGCACGCGAGTGTGTGTGTGTGTGCTCGAGTGTGTGTGTGTGCGATTGTGAGTGTGCGATTGTGAGAGTGTGTCTGTGTGCGAGTTTGTGTGTGTGCGAGAGTGTGTCTGTGAGAGAGAGAAGGAGAAGGGTGTGCGCGCGAGAGAGAGATGGGTGTGCGCGCGCGCGAGAGAGAGAGAGAGAAGGGTGTGTGCGAGAGAGTGTGCGCGCGAGAGAGAGGGTGTGTGTGCGTGTGAGTGTGCGCGTGCGAGCGAATGTGTGTAAGGGTGTGAATGTGTGTGTCTGTACGAGTTTGTGCGAGTGGGTGTGTGCGAGAGAGAGAGAAGGGTGTGTGTGCGAGTGAGTGTGCGAGTGAGTGAGTGTGCGAGTGAGCGAGCGTGCGAGTGAGTGTGCGCGTGTGTGAGTGAGTGTGCGAGTGAGTGAGCGAGTGAGTTTGCGAGTGAGCGTGCGAGCGAGCGCGAGTGAGTGAGTGTGCGCGTGCGAGTGAGTGAGTTAGTGAGTGTGCGAGTGAGTGTGCGCGTGCGAGTGATTGAGTGAGTGAGTGTGCGCGTGCGAGTGAGTGCGAATGAGTGAGTGTGCGCGTGCGAGTGAGTGAGTGAGCGCGTGCGAGGGAGTGAGTGAGCGTGCGAGGGAGCGTGCGAGTGAGCGAGCGAGTGTGCGCGTGAGTGAGTGAGTGTGCGAGTGTGCGAGTGAGCGAGTGTGCGAGTGCGAGTGAGTGAGTGTGCGCGTGCGTGCGTGAGAGTGTGTGCGTGTGCGTGTTACCCTGTGTCTTGGGCTGGTTTTAGGGTGAAGTTTATCTGGTTAGTCACTGGTTGATTTTTCAGGTTGTATTTCATCATCACTGCTCCCTCACAGCTTCCAGAACTCTATGACAGAGTGAAAAAACATGAAGATATGAAGATTTAAGAGTCTAAACTAATTGATTGTCCAAAAACAATTTTGAGAGGGACCTAACATTTTTTCAGACTATTATTCAGATTACATTCATTTTATTTTTCTTTCATTTCATTTCTAACCCATGAAAAACAAAAAACACTGTGCAATTATTACCATTAACATTTTACTGTGTCACATTTGAGGTTAAAGGCATCAATATAATAAAGTACAACACAAAGATGACTCTGAGACATTATCGATATTACAGTTTCATTTCATTGATGATTTTCTGTAAAACTGTTTGAAATGATGTGTGTTGTGAAAAGGGTTTTATAAATAAAGTTACTTGACTTTCTAAATGATATCATCATATCTTTGACAAATCCACCCACATGAAACAAAATGCTTGACTGATGCAGAAGTGTCATTTTACATGAATAAACATAAACTGAATGTGTCTTCTTCCCTTTTCCTAAAAGAGATCATTAGTGAATAAATGTATCTAAATTAATCACGTGTTGACAGGATTTGGGCCACTAACAGACTCAAATGTCACCTGTCCTTTCAGCTGTGCGTAAATGATTGCCCTTTGACCCCGGAAGAGCACCCGGATGGGTGGGGACAGTGTTTCGACAGAGACGCCGTCAGGAAGAGTCCAGGTCACAGAGATGTTATCGACCGCTGGCTGCAGCGCAAATCTGAGCGACTGCATCACCTGATAAATATTAACAAGAAAACATCTGTTCGAGATATTCACACACACATCTGTATTTTATCTACTTTATGTCAAATAAATAGTTTCACTTCTTTAGTAAAAGCAGAGGATCATGTTCTTACTTTGGGTTGCATACGGTCAGCGCCTGTGATGAACTGAGCGTGACCAGAACCTTCTCTGGCCATTCCTGAAATGAGGGCGCTACTCGCACCCTCACCGATCCCAAATGAGAAACACCTGACAACACAACAACAGCTCAAACACATCTCATCACCACTCATGGACTATTAAACATTATAATGTCATTCATGTCCACACACCTGTGAGAGAAGACGTTACTCTTCACCAGGTCCAGCACCTGTTTAGTGTTGCACACTTCTCCATCAGTGAAGATGAACAACTGCACACAGAGAAAACATCACTGATGATCACTGAGCAGACACATTCTCCTTCTCTGTGTGATATTTCATGATCCACGTTTGATTTCCAGAGAGAATCTGCAGGAGTGATACCTGTCTGGGGTGATCGGGGAAACACGGCTGACTGTAGATGTGTTTCAGAGGCTCTAAAATCTCTGTGCCACCCATGTTTGCTCCCATTTGCTGAACCCTCTTCACAGCCTCTTCCATCGTGTCCTGACTGTACACGACACTCTGCCTGCTCACACACACACACACACACACACACACACACACACACACACATTACAAAACCAAACGCCACTAAATCATTTCTGAAGTGTACTTCACATCCAAATACTCACGGGAAAAAGGACTCAAAGTGAGAGCCAAATCCATAGATATTGAAGTAGCATCCCATGGGCAGACTCTTCAACAGTAACAGCAGTGTGTCCTACAGAGAGATAAATGTACACATCTCAACACATTTCCATAAATACATACATTAGCATAAATGCATCATATTTCAAATCTTACCTTTGCACTTTGTATGCGCATCTGTGCCCCTTCCCCATGATGCATCATGCAGTCCATACTGCCTGACCTGTCAATCACAAAAACAAACTCGCCTTGAGATACCAATGATGACATCACTTCCTCAGGGAACTCTGGGTACAAACTGATCATGAGCACTGGATCGGCCATCAAAGAACCTGAAATACAGAGACATTAAACACAACTGCTGTGAAAGGAAATGACTTTCATATTTTATAAGCACACAATATATGTAAATTATACTCGTTACATGTCATACATTATATAAAGCATGCTTAAGAGAGTTTTACCCGGTGGTGCAGTGGCCACTCCTGCCTCCACGACTGCAGTGGGCTGATGGGTATTCTCGTAGTACACAAACACCTCAACATCTTTATCAAACATGTGACCGGGACTGAGACTCACCTACACACACACACACACACACACACACACCAATGATTACAGACTTATTAATATATTATATTATTATATTATTTAAAATATATTAAACTACCTTATCTCTCCTTAAACACACACACACACACACACACACACATTACCGTTGCATGAGTGTGATCAGAGTTCAGGAACTCTACAGGATCCAGACGGCAGTTGGACTCAAGTTTGGAAACTGGGTTTGAAGATCTCACATGGACACCAAGAGAGAGAGAGTACGGAACGGCAGATACTGATGAAACCTCAGAAACGATTCCACCACCAGAACCTGACAACAGAGAGAGAGAGACTTTTGACTTTTAAAACTTTTAATTTACACAATGTTTCAAAATATTACAGAACACATAAACAAAAAAATTATATATATACACACATGTACATATACACAGAAAAACAACAAAACACGACACTATTTTACCAATTAAAAACTATATTTCCAAACTCGCTCAGTGTCACTAATGCCTCTCTCACGCCCCACCTCACTTTGAAAAAAGTACATCATCAATTTGTTTGTAATATGCAAATTCAATAGCTACCCTAATTCTACCAATGATTTAAACAGAGACAACTTCCTGACCCATATTTTTACATTGATGTGTTTTCAGCATAGAAATCTTGGCTTGGCCCATTAAAAAATTGGCAAGCACACACTGTTCACGCCACGACTGTTTATACTTACAACCAAAAATAAAAAAATCCCAATTTCATAATTAGTTCTTCCAATAGTACAGAAAGTGGAACCAGCCTTGAACACTCACAAAATAAATGAAACACGGTGTCAGAGGCCTTACAGAACGAACATTCAGGTAAAACCATTCTATAAAATGTAGAAACAAAAGGTGTTTGAATCCAGTGCACTGTGAAGTATTCTCCACATCTCTTATAAAACAGCCCCCATGAGGGATTTACATCTCTGGGCACAGACAGGTCAGTCCTCCATTTAGTATCGATCCTTTCCTTCAACTGACCAAACGCCGCTGATTTAGCACAAATATGATACATCGTTTTCATCCTCATACTTTGGAAATCCAAAAATTCAAACCCATTTAACAAAACAACCAGGGGCGGTGTGTTCATTAGGGCGATATGGGCGACGCACTGCCAAACGGGAAAAGGAGGGATTTTTTTTCTAACCAATTATATCACGGCAACAGTCGTTATCAGTGTTCTATTCTAGACATCTGATCTGCCAATCAGGCTTAAGTCGTGCTTAAAATGGCCCCGCCCCTTTTGAGGCGATTTCAGTCAGGTTGAAAATCGCCCCAGAAGTCTCTCATAGACTCTCATGTAAAAAATTTTTTTTTAAATATCAGAGCTTTCAATACAATCTCTATGGGTTCCGGGAGGGCTTGCACTTACACGCTTTCGTCATACGTAACGTAACCATGAGCGTAACTAAGAAAAGAGCGGGTAGCAGCGTCAATCAATTCACGTACTATTGTCAAGATGGCTAGCATTCAGTGCAACTCGATTGTCTCTTTGAAAGAAGTTCCTTTTAGTCTTGGAACGAATCAAGATAAATTGTCAACGAAACAATTAGGACCTCCCAGACCAAATTTAATCATTCAACAGGTTTCTACTAAAGGGGGAAAGTCCTACACCCGTGGATTTTCCAAAAATTGGTACCAACGAAAAACCTGGCTAGCAGGCTGCGACGTAGCCAATGCAGTCTTCTGCCTCTTTCACCCTGAAGACGGCATGGCAGACAGCACCACTTGAGTGTTTGAGTTTGCGAGGCAAAGATGAAACTGAGGGCTCCACCAACCATGGTATTTTTCTTGGACTGGTCAACTTTGTGCCACAGTTAGATGAGGTGTTTGAGGAGCATCTTAAAAATGCTAAAGTTTTCAAGGGCACATCAAAGACCATTCAAAACGAGCTACTGGAGTGTATGCTAGCGGTTGTGAAGGAACAAATTGTGGAGGAGGTGAAGTCGGCGAACTTCGTAGCCATCCAAGCTGACGAGACCACGGACGTTTCTACAGACACAGCTGGTGCTTGTGCTGAGGTACATCGATAGCAACCATAAAGTGCAGGAACGCTTTTTTGAGGTTATTCACATCTCGGAATCAATCTCAATTGCCAGTGTGCTTTTGGAGAGACTGAACGGTATTTTTGCGCAAGCTTACAATGGAGCCAGTGTGATGAGGGGAGAGAAGGCTGGTGTGCAGCAAAAGGTGCGTGAGCATTTTAAGAATGCCCATTATGTGCATTGTTATGCGCATCAGTTGAATTTGATCATGCAGCAAGCTAATTCTCGCATCAAAAAAGTTAATATTTTCTTTTCCGACATGAGCGGCATGGCAACTTTTTTTTCCCGGTCACCCAAACGCAACAGCATTCTTGACCAGACTGTTGCACGAAGACTGCCGAGAACTTCATCCACACGGTGGAACTTCAACAGCAGAGTCGTGAACACTGTCTACGAGAATCGAGACAACCTCATACAATGTTTTCAAGCCATCAGGACGGGTTCATTGGGTTCATTTGACCAGCCCACCGTGAGATAGGCATCTAGCTACGTGAGGATGCTACATGATGATTTCATTTTTTTCCTGTGGCTTTTTCACAAAATCATGCCCCACGTCGATACTCTGTACCAGAAGCTCCAGCAGAAGGACATCGATGCTGTCTTTATCAAACATGCCCTCGACAGCTTCACAAGCAGTGTGCAGGCCATAAGGTAAGATTAAACAATATCATTTGTATGCATTAAAGGATACTGCATTTGTGTTAGAAATGACATTATTCTCATTATATATGGCCAGTGGTGTAATCTAGCTTACTTTATAAACTGTATACTGTGCTGAACATCCAGTCTAGGTGAGACACAAAGGCTAACTTAAACACTAAAGACTTTATGCATCCCTGCCCATTTTAAGTGGAACTGAAATCTTTGTACTATACGTGGATAAATTGCATATACCTGTCTGCATCACATAGACTACAGTACTGTACATAGCCTAACAAACACATTGGTCTGTTTGCCTTCAGGGACTCCTCTCAACAGCAGCTGCAAGTAGCAACAGGAGCCAAAAGACCTAGAACGGCTTTGAGAGAAGAGGAGAAGCAGAGGCTGTCTGAAGAGGTCTGCGACACCATCCTGGATCACTCCAAAGCAAGGTTCTCTTTCACTGGCCACCTTGTGAGTGCTACCTTACTGCAAGCAGATATGTTTGAAAGGTACTGCCATTAATTTCCTGATGAGGCTCTGAATGCCACTGTGAATGCATACCCCATGCTGAACAAGGGAAAGCTCAAGACAGAACTCTCTCTGATCTATGAGAATCCTGAATTCAAGGGCTGCTGTGGTGCACTGGCACTGTACAGGTTCTCATGAGCTACAACCTCCAGTAGACATTCTCTGAGACTGTTGAACATCCTCATAACTACCATGACAACAGCTGAATCTGAGAGATGTTTCTCAACTTTAACACGAGTTAAGACATTCCTGCGAAATTCAATGGGCCAGGAATGTCTGAATGCACTGGCCATGCTTTCCATGGAGGGGATTTCAATGAGAAAGTCATTGACCGCTTTGCTGCATGGAAAGAGAGAAGAGCACAGTTTCCGTACAAATAATGTAGTCTCTCTGTCTGTCTCTTTAACACACATATACACACACACACACACACACACACCAAATCAGTTCACAGTTGATGTTGTTTTAGTTATTTTTCATTAATTAAAAAAAAGTTAAAGAAAATCTGTTCATGTTCATTTTTACAAATCTATACAAATGGCCACAATATGGTTGTTCATATTTACAAAGCCAAATAGCTGTTTTTACCTTTTCTAGAAATTATTTTCAAATGCTGTTTTCAGGCAAAATGCATATCACTGTTCATTTTCACAAATCTATACAAGAGGGCAGAAGTTACTTTGCTTTTATTAAGTAGCAATTTGGTGATATCATACATTCCAGAAAATGTAGTTCTAAAGATCCACTTCTCTCAACAATTTGTCTACTTGTATTTTAAGCTGATATTTTATTTGTTTATGGAAATGCAGATTGTTTATGCAGTGTTGAGGAATGTGAAAGAACACCCTTGATAACAGTACTTATTTGTACTGTGATAACTTATTTTGCTTTTGTAAGCGAATACTTTTGAGATCAGTCAATAAATGCTTCTGGTATTGACTTATATGTTGCCCCCATCTTTATGTTGTTGCTGGAAATATATTTTTAAAAATGTGTCCTGTTTAGCTATTTTACATCACACAACATTGGATTAATGTAAGTAATGAATAAGTGGAATAATTAATTGCGGAGCCATGTCATTTTTGCTTATGAAGTCTCCTAGATGCTAATTTCTTCCATAGCTTTCCACCTGTAACTTATGTAGCTAGAGGGGAAATCTGTACCCATTGAATGGGTCACCTTAATCATTATCAGAAAAATTGCCCCCCCTGAGAATTTTTTCAGGAGCCACCACTGAAAACAACCTTAATGTTCTCTTCAATATCCAAATTATTTGGGACAACTCTTAATGCAGGAAATGTCTGAGATGTCAAGCCATAAATTAAAGCAGAATCTATGAATGAAGTCAATACTGGGGAAACCAGCTTTATCCCTCTGAGGTGTTTTGAGCCCTGGAGATGTTTTGACATTTGTGCTTTTTTCAGCTGCTTAAAAACATATTAATGGCTAAAGTCTGATAACACTGTATTCAGCACAAACTGGGCTACAATAATATGTGAGCAACATGTGTGTACAGGTTTGTATTCTTGAGAAAATAATGTCTACGCATGGTTTTTGAAAAAACTAAAATTTTAAGTCACTGAAATAGCCAAACAGATACATCTCATGGTCATTATGGCCAAACAGTTCAACAGCGTTTCATCAGACCAGAGGACATTTCTCCAAAAGTAAGATCTTTGTCCCCATGTGCACTTGCAAACTGTAGTCTGGTTTGTTTATGGTGGTTTTGGAGCAGCGGCTTCTTCCTTGCTGAGCCTTTCAGGTGATGTCCATATAGGACTCGTTTTGCTGTGGATCTAGATACTCGTCCACCTGTTTCCTCCAGCATCTTCACAAGGTCATTTGCTGTTGTTCTGGGATTGATTTGCACTTTTCACACAAACTACGTTCATCTCTAGGAGACAGAATGCATCTCCTTCCTGAGCGGTGTGATGACTGTGTGGTCACATGGTGTTTATACTTGTGTACTATTGTTTGTACAGATGAACGTGGCATCTTCAGGCATTTGGGAATTGCTCCCGAGGATGAACCAAACTTGTGGAGGTCCACAATAGTTTTCTGAGGTCTTGATTGATTTATTTTGATTTTCCCATGATGTCAAGCAAAGAGACACTGAGTTTGAAGGCCTTAAATACATCCACAGGTACACCTCCAGTTCAGTGCACCCCCTATCAGAAGCTAACTGGCTAAAGGCTTGACATCATTTTCTGGAATTTTCCAAGCTGCTTAAAGACACAGTTAACTTAGTGTTTGTAAACTTCTGACCCACTGGAATTGTGATTAAAGTCAATTAAAAGTGACACAATCGGTCTGTAAACAATTGCTGGATAAATTACTCGTGTCATGCACAAAGTAGATGTCCTAAACGACTCGCCAAAACAATATTTTGCTAATATATGTGGAGTATCTGTGGAGTGGTTAGAATGTTTTTTAATGACTTCAACTGTAAGTGCTGCTTTCACAACACAGTAGAAGTGTACCAACTTTCTTCTTAATCTTTTGGTTTGGAAATGTAAACGTAATACATAAAAACAGTTTAAGAAGGATTACCATCACTGCACATAAACTAATAGGAGGAAAAGCTCTAGGTCTTTCAAATATTTATAAAGCTAGAGCAATAGACAAAGCAACTCAAATCTTAGATGATCCTAAACACCACCCCTAGGAAGAATTTGTACTTCTTCCATCAGGCAGAAGAATTTGATTCCAACATCCAAAACAAACAGAATGAAGCAGACTTTTATTTCTACAGTAATTTTGCTAATAAATAATCAAATCACTTTATTGTCACACGACCATATGCACAAGTGCAACAGTGTGTGAAAGTCTGTAGAATTGAACTTTTGACTGTGTAAATTCTATATGAACTTATTGAACTATCGGAATTATCGTAAATACACGTTTCCCACTCGGAAGTTGCACACGATGCCTCAAGTCATAATTATGACTGGAAAACTAGTTATCTCATTTTGATACCTGAGATTACGAAATAAGAGTCATAAACTTTCATCATGGCAGAGGAGAGAATGGTTTCTGTACTGAATGAAAGGTTTTGTTCATTCTAAATACAGATTTGTTAGCACTTGATGTTTTGGTCATATTCATTTATAGATATCAGCAAATATTCTATGCAGATTGTACATTTTTACACTGTGAAAATAGCTTGTATTTTATCAAAATGCCATTATCATCAGCAAGAGAACTTATTATGTTTTATGGTGTCATAATAATATAGTAAAAATAATAATACAGCTCCTCATGAAATATGTATGAATGAACCTGGCATCGTCCATGTTTCCTGATCTTTCCGACAACAAAGCACGTGAACACGACATACTCGTAATTACCACTTCAGAAGTATGATATATTGCATAAATATACAGTGTGTTGTAGCAGTGTTTGTGTAGTGCTGTGTGAGTGTATTGTGAATTTTCAAATGGTAAACTGCAAAACCAGTTTCCCTACAGGTATAAATAACCATTATATTCATCTTTTCTAACAATGGTCACGTCGAGAACCCTGTTATTCCTCATTTATGTGAAAATGACAACAGATAAAAAATAAATATTAAGTGTACTTAGGAGTGCAATCCCTTCTACATTCTGTGGCTTTTATTATTTCTGGATTGTGCACTTAAATTCATAGTTTTTACAAAGTGTGTGATCTCCAAATCTCTTTAGTCCATATTTGTCAAAAAAATCCTTGACCAAAATCCATTGCCCAATCTCAGCTTTTTTCTGATGTCTGGATTCTATCTCACAGTTTATGATTATAAATACAAATGTTTCGATTTACACGTTAATGAGTACTTTATATGTGAAGTTAAAGTTCACATTTTCACTGAAAGTGTCATCTATCATTATAACATTAGTTAATATAGGAACAGTGAATGAGTGTTGCTACATACAGATGCCATTTTGTCATGCTGGAGATCATGTTGAAATGTTGTACCTGCTGGTGTGTATCGTGGGTTGAGTACAGCGGGCAGACAGAAGCGCAGGGCGTGGTCAGCCTGCACAGCGAGCTCCATCACATAAATGATGGTGACGGTGGCCTTCTGACCCGGTGACAAACACCCGACACTCAGTCTGAAAACATCAGAACTCTCTTCACTCTCTTCCAAAAGAAACGCCTGCTGGCCTGAACTCACAGCATCATCATACTGATCCTTCGCCTGCAAGATACACAATCAGATCCACAAAGAAAACTGCCAAACACACAGATGTCAGACAGAAATACACTAAGCTTAGTGTCATGTCAAACAGGTCTGTCTGTCTGTCTGTCTGTCAGTATTTGGACTCACGCTCTGTCTGTCTGTCTGTCTGTCAGTATTTGGACTCATGCTCTGTCTGTCTGTCTGTCTGTCAGTATTTGGACTCACGCTCTGTCTGTCTGTCTGTCTGTCAGTATTTGGACTCACGCTCTGTCTGTCTGTCTGTCTGTATTTGGACTTACTCTCTGTCTGTCTGTCTGTCTGTCAGTATTTGGACCCAAGCTCTGTCTGTCTGTCTGTTAGTCTGTCTGTATTTGGACTCACGCTCTGTCTGTCTGTCTGTCTGTCTCTCAGTATTTGGACCCAAGCTCTGTCGGTCTGTCTGTCTGTCAGTATTTGGATTCAAATGGTCTGTCTTTCAGTATTTGGACTCACGCTCTGTCTGTCTGTCTGTCTATCTGTCTGTCAGTATTTGGATTCAAACGGTCTGTCTGTCAGTATTTAGACTCACGCTTCTGTCTGTCTGTCTGTCTGTCTGTCTGTCAGTATTTAGACTCATGCTCTGTCTGTCTGTCAGTATTTAGACTCACGCTCTGTCTGTCAGTATTTAGACTCACGCTCTGTCTGTCTGTCAGTCTGTCAGTATTTAGACTCACGCTCTGTCTGTCTATCTGCCAGTATTTGGAATGAAACTGTCGGTCTGTCAGTATTTGGACTCACGCTCTGTCTGTCTCTCTGTCTGTCTGTCTGTCTGTCTGTCTATCTGTCTGTCAGTATTTGGATTCAAACGGTCTGTCTGTCAGTATTTAGACTCACGCTCTGTCTGTCTGTCTATCTGTCAGTATTTAGACTCATGCTCTGTCTGTCAGTATTTAGACTCACGTTCTGTCTGTCTGTCTGTCTGTCAGTCAGTATTTGGATTCAAACGGTCTGTCTGTCAGTATTTAGACTCACGCTCTGTCTGTCAGTATTTAGACTCACGCTCTGTCTGTCTGTCTGTCTGTCTGTCAGTATTTGGATTCAAACGGTCTGTCTGTCAGTATTTAGACTCACGCTCTGTCTGTCTATCTGTCTGTCTGTCAGTATTTAGACTCACGCTCTGTCTGTCTGTCTGGCTATCTTTCAGTATTTAGACTCACGGTCTGTCTGTCTGTCGGTCTGTCTGTCAGTATTTAGACTCACGCTCTGTCTGTCAGTATTTAGACTCACGCTTTGTCTGTCTGTCTGTCTGTCTGTCAGTATTTAGACTCACGCTCTGTCTGTCTGTCTGTCTGTCTATCTTTCAGTATTTAGACTCATGCTCTGTCTGTCTGTCGGTCTGTCTGTCTATCAGTATTTAGACTCACGCTCTGTCTGTCAGTATTTAGACACACGCTTTGTCTGTCTGTCAGTATTTAGACTCACGCTTTGTCTATCTGTCTGTCAGTATTTAGACTCACGCTTTGTCTGTCTGTCTATCTGTCAGTATTTAGACACACGCTCTGTCTGTCTGTCTGTCAGTATTTAGACTCACGCTCTCTCTGTCAGTATTTAGACACACGCTTTGTCTGTCTGTCTGTCAGTATTTAGACTCACGCTTTGTCTATCTGTCTGTCAGTATTTAGACTCACGCTTTGTCTGTCTGTCTATCTGTCAGTATTTAGACACACGCTCTGTCTGTCTGTCAGTATTTAGACTCACGCTCTGTCTGTCTGTCAGTATTTAGACTCACGCTCTGTCTGTCTGTCAGTATTTAGACTCACGCTCTGTCTGTCTGTCTGTACTTAGACTCACGCTTTGTCTGTCTGTCTATCTGTCAGTACTTAGACTCACGCTTTGTCTGTCTGTCAGTATTTAGACTCACGCTCTGTCAGTATTTAGACTCACGTTCTGTCTGTCTGTCTATCTGTCAGTATTTAGAATCACGCTTTGTCTGTCTGTCTATCTGTCAGTACTTAGACTTACGCTCTGTCTGTCAGTATTTAGACTCACGCTCTGTCTGTCTGTCAGTATTTAGACTCACGCTTTGTCTGTCTGTCTATCTGTCAGTACTTAGACTCACGCTTTGTCTGTCTGTCTGTCTGTCTGTCAGTATTTAGACTCATGCTCTGTCTGTCTATCTGTCAGTATTTAGACTCACGCTCTGTCTGTCTGTCTGTCAGTATTTAGACTCACGCTCTGTCTGTCTGTCTGTCTGTCAGTATTTAGACTCACACTTTGTCTGTCTGTCTATCTGTCAGTATTTAGACTCAAATGGTCTGTCTGTCAGTATTTGGACTCATGCTCTGTCTGTCTGTCTGTCTGTCTATCTGTCTGTCAGTATTTGGATTCAAACGGTCTGTCTGTCTGTCTGTCTATTTGTCAGTATTTAGACTCACGCTCTTGTCTGTCTGTCAGTATTTGGACTCACGCTCTGTCTGTCTTGCACCTCGGCCACAATCTCTTGCTCTCCGATCTTGGCACTGAAGTGGCAGACAGCAGCATCAGCGGGCAGAGGGAACACAAACACAGCTTCCAGAGGAGAAAGTTCTTCATTCACATACTGCAGACTGGAGGAGACTGAAACTATATGATCCTGGACCTGCAGATCCACTGAGATGTTCTTCAGAGGAACTACAGACACACACAAACATCTGTGTTCAACAACACACTCCTATTCTATGGAGGACAAAACATGCAAAAATAATAAATAAATACATAAATAAATGTAATAATAAGAAAATAAATAAAGGAATAAATGTTTTGATAAAACAAATATAATTAGTTTTTAATGAAAGTTATTCCTGAATTTATTTTTGTTTGACTTTTTTTCCTTTATTATTTTCTCTTTTATTTTTATTCTTTAAAAAAAATGTTATTCTTTCATTTGTTTGTTTTTTATTATTATTTATTTATGCATTCATTTATTTTTATATGAATTTATTCCCACATGTATTTATTTCTATATTTAAATATTCCCACATTTATTTATTTTTGTATTTATTCTTACATTTCTGTCTCTTGTATGATAATGATGTGGGCGTGTCCTGCTTACCATTGGTTTATTGTATGATGATGATGTGGGTGGGTCCTGCTCACCATTGGTTTATTGTTGATTGAAGCTTGTGCTCGATTACTCTTGACTTGTTTTGATGTGACAGGTCATATATCGCGTGTAAACTAAAGCTATTTGTGGGGCTAAAAACATAAGAGCTTCAGTCAATCCAAGATTTATTGGTTATACTACAATCACAAAATAAATGGGGAGCCGTTTCTTCAACAAATCCACAAAATGAGGAAGTTTCATAAATTATATGATTTAACCTTGTGCTTTTCTTTTTTTTCTGTGTATATAACTTCATATTTTGATGTCCGCAAATCCATAATATTGACTTCTGTTGTTATGATTGTTCACTGTAAAAGATACACCCATGCTTCATTTCCCTGATCGTTTATGCATGTATATAAAACTATCGCTGACGCTTCACATATATCTAGAGAGTTGCGCGACATGCGAATGAAGTCAATAACCGCGCATCAAATATCGGTTTCATTTAGAGTAGAGGTGCTTATTAATGTTTTAGGAGAGCTGTATGCTGGTATTAATGTCGTAGCACATCCTGGATCGTTAAACTCTCTGCAAAACATTTCCTGCATATTCTAAATCTGTGCGAGTCAGCGGGTGCTGCGGTGGGACGTCCATCTGCTTCCGATAAGTACTATTGAGCTCTCAACCAATGATGCACTGGAGATCCGCAAGGACCGCCTCCCTCATTTACATGTTGCACACAGAAAAGTAAAAATAAATACATGTATAAATAAATGAATATATAGGGGAATATATAAACATGGAAATAAATATATGTGGAAATAAATAAATATAAAAAATAAATTCACACAAAAATAAAAAAAAAATATGCAAACTAAATTAATAAATAATTAAAAGTTAAAAAGAATAAAAATAAAGTTAAAAATAAATATAGAAAATAATAAAAGTATAAAGTCATACAATAATAAATTCAGGAATAAATATAATCAAAAACTAATTATATTTGATTCATCAAGACATTTATTCCTTTATTTTTTAATTATTACATCCATCCTTCCATCTTCAACCGCTTATCCAAAGTCGGGTCGCGGGGGCAGCTGCACCAGCAGGGGGCCCCAAACTTCCCTATCCCGAGCCACATTAACCAGCTCTGACTGGGGGACCCCGAGGCGTTCCCAGGCCAGTGTGGAGATGTAATCTCTCCACCTAGTCCTGGGTCTTCCCCGAGGCCTCCTCCCAGCTGGACGTGCCTGAAACACCTCCCTAGGGAGGCGGCCAGGGGGCATCCTTACCAGATGCCCAAACTACCTCAACTGACTCCTTTCGACTACAAAGGAGCGGCTCTACTCCGAGCTCCTCACGGATGACAGCTCCTCACCCTATCTCTACGGGAGAAGCCCGCCACCCTTCTGAGGAAGCCCATTTCGGCCGCTTGTACTCGCGACCTAGTTCTTTGGGTCATGACCCTGCCTTCATGACCATAGGTGAGAGTAGGAAAGAAAATTGACCGGTAGATCGAGAGCTTTGCCTTCCGGCTCAGCTCTCTTTTCGTGACAACGGTGCGATAGAGCGAGTGCAATACTGCCCCCGCTGCCCCGATTCTCCGGCCAACCTCCCGCTCCATTGTCCCCTCACTCGTGAACAAGACCCCGAGGTACTTGAACTCCTTCACTTGGGGCAAAACCTCATTCCGTACCTGGAGTACGCACTCCATCGGTTTCCTGCTGAGAACCATGTCCTCAGATTTAGAGGTGCTAATCCTCATCCCAGCTGCTTCACACTCGACTGCCAAGCGATCCAGTGAGAGCTGAAGGTCACGGACCGATGATGACATGAAGACAACATCATCTGCAAAAAGCAGCGATGAGATCCCCAGCCCACCGAACCGCACACCTTCCTCACCCCGACTACGCCTCGATATCCTGTCCATGAATATCACAAACAGGATTGGTGACAAAGCGCAGCCTTGGCGGAGACCAACCCCCACATGGAATGAACTCGACTTCGCCCTCCCACAGTCAATTCCCACAGTCTCTCCTGGGGGACCCGGTCATACGCCTTCTCCAGATCCACAAAACACATGTAGACCAGATGGGCATACTCCCAGGCCCCCTCCAGGATCCTTGCGAGAGTAAAGATCTGGTCCGTCGTTCCACGGCCAGGACGAAAACCGCATTGTTCCTCTTCAATCCGAGGTTCGACAATCGGCCGAACCCTCCTCTCCAGCACCTTGGAGTAAACTTTACCAGGGAGGCTGAGAAGTGTGATACCCCTGTAGTTGGCACACACTCTCTGATCCCCCTTTTTGAAGAGGGGGACCACCACCCCGTTCTGCCACTCCTTAGGCACTGTCCCAGATTTCCACGCAATGTTGAAGAGGCGTGTCATCCATAACACCCCCTCCACATCCAAAGCTTTCAGCATTTCTGGTCGGATCTCATCAATCCCCAGGGCTTTGCCACTGCGGAGTTGTTTGACTACCTCAGTGACCTCCCCCAGGGAAATAGAATCTGATTCCCCATCAGCCTCCAGCTCTGCCTCTACCATAGAGGGCGTGTTGGGATTTAGGAGTTCTTCAAAGTGTTCCTTCCACCGCCCAATAACCTCCTCGGTTGAGGTCAACAGTGTCCCATCTTTGCTGTATACAGCTTGGATGGTTCCCCATTTCCCCCTCCTAAGGTGGCGGACGGTTTTCCAGAAGCACTTTGGTGCGGACCGAAAGTCCTTCTCCATGGCTTCTCCGAACTTTTCCCACATCCACTGCTTTGCTTTTTTATTATTACATTTATTTATTTATTATTTATGCAGGTTTGGGCCTTCATACTATTCAATTCAAAGTTACTCATCACAGAGATGAAAGAAACATATACACATGTATGTTAAAGATGGAAACAGTTGACTTTACCTGGAATATTTGTCTCTGACACGAGCCCGCAGCACTTCACCATTCTGACTGTGAGACAGGAAATTACACTTTCACTGCGCAACCATTTTAATCTTGTGCAGACAGAATCTCGATTTTTCTGTAGTTTTGATTATATTTTTCAAATGATTTGTTATAAGACAAACAGTCTCTGTTTAAAGTTAGCCTATATTAATAAAGTCCTGCTTTAAATACGCTTTACTCTACACATTATATGCGTCATAGAAACATAAGCGCTTTATTATATTTGTAAAATATAGATAAACTTAGTGAGTTACCAAGATATAAAACAAATATACTATAAACTGAAAGATGAGAATAGTTTTAACAGTCACCTGTTCTTTGTACAAAGCGAAAGTAACTCGGACACAATCTCTCCTGCTTTAAATCCTCCGAAACTTCAGTCAACAAGTTAAAATGCAAACGACAGTTTGTGGTGGACAGAGATGTTTTCAGCAAGAGGTGTGACTCTCATATGTGTGCTGAGTCATATATACCGGGAGGCGGCGGATCCAGGAATGCTGAAGGCTTGGCTCATGAATATTAATTAGGTCACATGTTGGATTCTTGTGCACGCACACACACACGCATTTGAATCACTGATTTAAGTTTTTGAAGCAGAATGTATAAAACAGCAAACACAATAAGTCAACAAAATCAGATTTTTCATTTTTTGCTATAAATGAAGACAGTCTTTGGGATATTCAAACTTAGAGAGTAGCTCAGGATATATAATTTAACAATAGATACTATATTGTTCAGTGTGTGGTTTTAAAAGTAACTATTTCAGTTAGTTAAACAGAATTAACTACATTGTCAGATTACTATATTTTCATGAGAAGAGATTAGTACATGCAAGGTAAAAAAATTAAAATAGTAGTTGTAGCAAACTGGTCACATATGTTTTAAATGTAACTAGTTTTAAGTGACACTGTAGTAAGAGTTGGGGCAAATATTGCTTAACTCATGTTACAGATACACTGTTGTGAAACTATAAGACACTTTAACCCTTTCCTGGAGATATGATTAAACTCTTAATGCAATCATCTCACTGCTCTGTACTGTGTTGATGGAAATGTCATGAGACAATCAGTCTATGATTACGGAAAGATGTGTCATGTAGAATTCAGGGTTTTATTTCAATGCCATAATCTGAGAATAACTCTCTTCCCGGATGTTCCAGGACAACTATATCACGATACTGTTTTACCATCTGCTGCCACATTTCTCCGAATCACTATAACAAACACTGAAATAACTCTTTGACGACAACGTTTTCTGTTTTGTTTAACAAAAAATCCCAATTAGGATATTACTGTGCACATACGTGTTCTCAAGCATACAAACCGGTTTAACTGTAGATATTATAATATTACAGCTGATTCTTGAATCAATATACCCAACACTGTGTGAGAATCTGTGCAAGCATAACTGCTCATAAAACTGTTAATAGAATCAGTTACAACACAAACATGAGTTACAACTGAACCATAACTTTTACTGTAACTCATGTTCCTGCAACCATGTGGCTGATCTAGGACGACTGCTGCTCGGGTTAAAGGTCACCTGTGACTGTCCTCATGGCCTTCAGCTTCACATTCTGTCTGTCTCACAGTATCTTTTACTGCAGCACGTGTGTCACTCTTGACAAAGAAACATGTCCAGTTGTGTGTTGTGAAGCAGTTGACAGAGAAACACCTGTGCTGCTATGTGGAGTAGCTCTGTATGAACTCGTCACTGTGGATTTCCTTCTCTACTGAAAACAGACTGGAGGAATGATGTCTCGTCATTTACTGGGGTAATCATTTAGGGTGATTGCACAATCAGAATGAGCACAGGTAAAAGGTCCCACTATATCAATCCTAGATTCTGCTATGGGTCCGGTGGCAGGCTGACGTGGTGAAGGGTAATAGTACATGTGTAGTAAATAATAATGCTTTATACAGTATATACATAAACACTTTCATCACATTGATAATGTGATCATTCCTGTTAATGATTTCATCTTTTCTTGCCGCTGGTGTGAATCGGTCCAGAGGGCGGCACGGTTTTGATTTAATACAGTGAATATTTGCGCTCGTTCGGTCTGAAGAGTGTAAATCCTATAATGTACTCGAGTCCGACAGCGTCAGTAAATCACTGATACATAAAGCAGCAGATCAGATTTATTGATGAAGATTAAAATATTACACTGTCAAATGTCTTCGGCAGGAATTAAACATTTTACTGTAATACATCATCTCATCACTCCACAATCAGCAAAACTAATCTGACCTTTGACCTGAATGTCGATTCTGTTCGATTTCTGAAGGTCTGAAAAAGCATTTAATAATGATCTTTACTGAGCTTTAAAACACTCTTTAAAATAACAAAACAATTTGACAACAAAACCCACTGCTGCGATACTGTGAGCTGCATCAGCACTGAAATGAAGGAAAAAACACCTGATGAAAGTGTGTGTGTGTGTGTGTGTGTGTGTGTGTGTGTGTGTGTGTTCAGTTGATCCAGGTTGTGTTCAGTTGCGTTTGGTTCTTGATGCTGGTGTCCATCTTCAACACTTCTCTTATGGCCATCGTGGCGTACGTGGAGGACGGCAGAGAAAACTCCATCTTCAGAGCTCGATATTTCCCCTCTACACACACACGCACGCGCGCACACACACGCGCACACACACACGCGCACACACACACAGACACACACGCATGAGCCACAGCACTCACTACACATGAGGGTCACATCCTGCTAAATAAATGTACCTTTCAGGTAGACTGGAGCTGCTCGGCTTTCTAATTTCTCCACATCCGTGTGAACGAGGGTCACTCGAGGATCATCATACTGAATCAACTCCCTTTAGAGAGAGAGAGAGACATGAAGGACACAGATCAATGTATCAGAATATTACTAGAGGAAGTCAATGAAGCGGTCAATCACCAGCTGACATCACTGGGGCGTATGACGACTCTTCGGTAAGCACCAGCGAGAGAATAATCCCGAACTTTGTGCCTCATGTTATCAATGTCCAGATGATCAGCGGTCATCATCTGTCTGTAGCCCTCACCCACTGCCAGAGAGAGAGACACACACACACACACACACACACACACACACACACACACACACACACACACACACACACACACACACACACACACACACACATTCTTTTAAACGAGTTACAGCCTGGTCACACTAACACTGAATTTGTGGTGCGTTTGTTCTGAACCAGTTTTGAATTGGAGCAATGGCCTCATGTGATAAACTGTATTAAACACATCTGCCTTCAACAGCACCATTTCTCTCAGTGTCAGCGGGATGATACATTTCAACATGTTTTGAAGGTAAAACAAAATTATACATTCCACGTTTTAAATGGTGGACAGACGTTCTCTCTCTCACCGCTGTGAGTCGGGTAGATGACGTCAAAGCCCGGCAGCGGCATCACCACATCATGAATGGAGTGTTTCTCTGCCTCTTCAGCGGACAGGACGTGAGCACTGCCTGAAAAATGGCAATGACAACACTGACCACACCATCACAGTGACACATCATCATCATCATCATCATCATCATCATCACACACCTCCTCTGAGAATCAGATCACCCTCCACCGCTCTGAGGCCAAAGACTTCCAAGCGTCTGCTGACCATACTGTTCCACACGAAACTCTGATAGCTGTGAATGTACATCAGCCTGTTGTTCCGAGGAATCTGAGACAGACAGACAGACAGACAGCTGTTATGGTCCAGAGACATGTAGCCAATCAGCTGGCAGTACTCATTATTAGTCCCTCACCAGTCCAAATGCCGTGACGATGTTGTTTTTGCCGTACATGGTCAGACCTCTCAGTAACTGCCCCTCCACACAGCGTTTGACCGGAAGCTTCTTCAGCGCCGCCTCAGGGTCATGTGATCTCGCCCACTCTTCTCTGCATTTCACCAGATAACTCTTCTCCGCTTGAGGACGAGAGCAAGACACACTTGAGCCGAAACACACGGAGGTGTGCAGACGCGCGCTCGGCCCTGTTGTACACACTCGTTTACAGTTAAAAACCCACGTGTAGCATCCATAAACATGTTGTAACGCATTCAGCTAATGTCACAATAGTGGCGACACAGAGAATGAAACATGTTTGCATTGTGCGACACATTTGGAACGCAACGATGTGTGAAAGGATTGCGTAACAGGAAGCACCTGTGCTCACAAACATGAGTTTAATCTCTGGGATTAAGTATATGCGAGCATGTTTCAATAAGGTAACAAGACCTCGTGTAACTAATTACATATGTAATCCGATCATGTGATGGCGTGCTTGTGAAAACACGTCAGAGGTGTGAAGTTTGGACTTTATGGTGGACGTAGTGCGCTGAACTGATCTGTAAATATGACTTGGAAGGTCCTTTTATTGAAACGCTCTTGTAAGTTATTAGTCACATGGCACAAATGAAAGCGTTAGAAATGACTAAATGAAGAGATCACGTGACACAGATCATGAATGGAGAAAACAGATGTTCTGTGCAAGTCGACTGACCTCCAGGACGGGGTTTCAGGATCAGATCCATCACCTCCTTCCAGTTGTTCTGTAATATCGCCCTGTCAATTACAGCCAATACAACGCATCAGTTCCCCTCACATACGACACAGAAACACATCTGTGTGTGTGTGGTACACGCGTGTTCTCACCTGCCCACCTGATGCGTTGGGACGGCCGTGGTGCCGAATCGCTGCATGCCATAGTAGTTAATAAAGCCTGTGTCCTTCAGTGATGTCATCGCTTGTTCCACCTGCTCCTGAGAGCCAGAGATATTCCTGTAGGGTGGATCACACACACACAATGTTGGTCTTTGGTGCGTCGTCTCTTTTGTCTCGTTATTCATGTTTATCAGACCAGAAAAACACAAATACCCTGCCCAGACCAGGCAAACAGGTTCGGCTGGTGACTGGCTTCAATGTGCAGCTGGTTACCAAAATGTGTTTTTGTGCTGTTTCACGCATCATGTCTTCACTGGTCAAGCTGGTCCACATGAAACCCTAACCAGTGCTGCTGTAAACTCGGTCACACAGGAAACAGGAAGTGTGCGCTCACCTGAGAATCACAGTGAAGTGGTTCCCCTGCAGTTCTCCCAGTTTTAATGGATGTTTCTTGTAGCCAAAGTTTCCCAGCTTCAAGTTCATGAGGCACTTGTTGAGATGAGCTAGCCGTTCAGCGCTAATCCTGTGAAGATTTATAAACACGTTTAATCAGAGCGACACAAGGACAGATGATGTGTGGAGCTTCACTCACTTCAGAACGGCGATCTCCTGAACGGTGATGGCTCTCTTGTCTTTGGTACCCATGTAGGAGAACACGTTTGGACGAACCCTGTGAGAAACAACAGAACGACGCTCACATTCACAGATTCTAATAAATAACAGGATCCTGTTTCAACTGATCTCAGAACAGACCTGAGAAACTTGGAGAGAACGTTGATGGCATCCATGGTGTCCTTGTTCTCTTTATACAGCACAAAATGACAGAAACTTCCACGAGTTTTTGGCCAGGAGTGCTTTCGAGGGGCTTCAATGGGAGATAGAAAATGAAATTGAATCAGGGCTGAACAATAAGATGTTCTTCTACTGGTCCAGTGGTTCAGATTTCACTGGCCCCAACACAAGAATAGCTGCTTTTACTGATATCATTACAGGTATAATTCATAAATACATCATATTAACCCTTTAATTCTGCTTGTGAAACCACACGACTAGAGTTAAAGATTTGATTGTTGAATGTAATAAACATAAGAATCTCCGAGAGACGAGACATGCTAATAAATACAGTTTAGATATTAGCACTAATCTGTGAATGAATCCTAATATCAGTGGAAATAAATGTGACGACATTCAGCTGTCGGTTGATAGAGAGTTATTAAGTAGTTTTATCGATTCGCAGTATTCACAGGACAGGATCACGCGTGCTACTTCGTTATTTTAGAAACAGGAAAAACCCTGAAAACATCTGCAGAGAAATGGAACAAGAGCTCGATATTAAAACAGGAGCGACATCTGAGGAGTAATTCACAAAACACAACAGAAAAACAATTATATGCAAACGGTGTCGCGCCATCGTCACTAATAATAACATTCATTTAACCTCAAAATGAAACAAAAGAATTGCTCCATGTTAATTCAGATATATATTATTCTGGGTTTATTTTCTTCTTCATTGGTTTTATTCTCTATGCGGGGAAGTTTATAATAATATCGGTCAACAACACAGACTGAAATGCGGCATAATGTGAAATTTAGCATTATGGCACAAATTATGTTTGTTTTTTTTTACTTTTGACCATTTTCAAGCTCGACATAAAGAGAAAATAATAAATAATGTTCATTCACAGCACTTATGATCTAATGATCACGGTCTAAATCCTTCAATCCACTGTTGGAATATTCTAGTACACTATTAACATGAATTCATTCTCATTCATCAGCTGCTTCCATACAAGCGTCTGCTAAAAGGATAAATGTTAATATGTTAAAGCGCTCAAATAAAATGTTTCATGTTCGCTTCATTGTCTTTAAGAGCAAATCAAACCCGTCTGAACTCCAACATGACTTCACACTAGAAGGTTAAAAGTCATCTGTAAATCAGTGTTCCTGACCCCGGTGTGAATGACCTTACCTGCGGAGGGTCTGACCTCTGTCCACACAGAGAGAGAGAGCGTTAGAGGAATAAAAGAGTGTTACACAGTGATCAATACAACACAGAGCTTCACATGCTCAGATGAAGGTGTTCATGGGACATCATGCTCAGGGCATCAGTTCGTTTACACACTAAACACCACTGCCTTCTGTACATGCAACGGAGGTGAGAGGTCAGAGGTCAAAGGGTCATGCACAGGTCAGGATGAGTGAGTTTAGAGCAGGGGTTTTCAAAGTCTTTTTTAAATCAGGTTTTATCCTCTAGTGTAATATTGTCTAAATGCATCATAATTCAGATGTTGGAGCGTTTCCCCAATGATGATCAATGACCTTTAATTCAGTCGGACTCATTCGGCCAATGCATGATGAACAGATAGAAATGTTTGCATTGATAATATGAAGCCGTATTCTGTATTCTCTTTATTAAAACACCGGTTTGTCCTCATATCAATGACTGTTTTTACCCTCTATCTGTGATAAACTCACATCACATGAGCCAATCTCCGTCTGTATGTGAAACTGCACTTGTCAAACACATGATGACACATCGACCCAACATCACGTTGAACTCGTCATAATGGACATGCGTGATTTTGTTCCACATATTTGATCGATCCTTCCCTGATTTAACACGTCTGCAGAAGCAGAATAAGTATGAACAGAGATGGAGCTGTGTGGCTTTATAATAGATTTGTGAATATTCCAGCACCATAGTTTATTTGAGAATGCACGTCCAGTTTTGAACAAGAGTTGCCCACTCCAAGCTGAAACATTCATGCAGGCACAACCGGTACATGGATGCGCTCTCGCATGATATGCATGTTGTGCTCTCGACATTAACAGTATTATAACACTATGGTCTATTAAGCAGGACTATGGTCCATTATGCCAATAATTTAGATTTTTCTTCACAATACATTCCTATTCTATTTATGCATCTTTTGAAATGACCATCAATCTCTGCACCTGCCCGGACACGCTCTGGCACCTCCCAGTTTGAAAACTGTAAGTTTAGAGCATCTTACACAGCTTCAGGAGTGGAGAACATGTGACAGGAGAAATAAAGCTCTGAATCTTCAGGAATCAGATGGGATATATTACAGTAATAATGTCAGAACACACAGGTGTCGTGTTAGACGCCAGTACCTGCCAGAGCTTTCTTCCCAGCTGCATGATACGCCACGATGAACTTCTTCCCATCCCGCTCCTCGGTCTTGGTCTCCAGTCCGGGATAAAGAGTCTTCACCGCTTTGTGCAGAAGAGTCCGTTTCTCCTTTGAGTCGTCCTGCACCTGATCGATACGTCACATGACACAAAACACATTCAGGTGTCTCAGAAGTGGAGCTTGTTCCTCCATCACACAAAACTAACAACAGAAATATGAGTCTGTTCACCAAAAGCCATCATATGACTGAATACAGCAGAGTGGCAGATACTACATACTTTTATTGCACTTTTTCTTTATGCCAACTCCTTTAATATTCCACAGAAAGAAAACTGCATGCGTTTACAGCAGCAATAACTGCTCCGCTGGTTTGAGTCTTATCTCACAGGTAGGTCCTTCAGGGTGTCTTGGAGGGGAGTTCAAGTCTCACCAACTAGCTATTGGGGTACCCCAGGGTTCAGTATTTGGGCCCCTCCACTTCTCCATATCATCTCTGGGATCTGTTATTCAGACACATGGCTTTCCCGATCATTGCTACGCCGATGACACACAACTCTACCTCTCATTCCAGCATGACGATCCTACGGTAGCTGCATGGATCTCAGACTGCCTGGTAGACATCTTGATGGATGAAAGAATATCACCTACAACTCAACCTTGCTTAAACAGAGCTTCTTGTGATTCCTGCGAGTCCAGCAGTTCAGCAAAATTTCACCATTCAACTAGACTTGTCAACAATCACACCATCCAGAAATCTTGGGGTTGTGTTTGATGATCAGTTAAACTGCCCGATCGTGCAGATTTGCTCTGTACAACATCAGGAAAATCCTATCTGAGCATACAACACAACTCTTCGTCCAGGCGTTTGAGCCATCCAGGCTGGACTACTGCAATGGTCTTCTGGCAGGCCTTCCTGCATGTACAGTCAAACCACACCCAATGATCCTGAATGCAGCAGCACGACTGGTCTTCAACGAGACCAAAAGAGGCCACGTCACGCCTCTAAACTGCACTGGCTGCTCAAGGTATTGACACTTGCTTACCAGGGGTGACTTACAGGAGACTTAACATGTGACTCACACCAAAGTCACTCAACTCTCCATCCCGGGTGTCACTGTATCCACTCCCCTCCATTTTTTTATTCACGCACCTGGGTTTCTTACACCAACAACCCCCCCCCCCCCACACGCCCTGTCCGACGATATGAAAATGCTGCGTGAAAACTCCTGTGCCACCACAGACTGATCACAATCCCTTTAACATCCTTCAAAAAGCATCTGAAGACACAGCTCTACTGTGAGCACCCAATCCCTTTAGTCTACTTATTTAAAAACACAACTCTCGTCCTCCTTGCTAGCGGTACTTCTCTAAACAATTCTGACACAGCACTTCTCTATCTACTGACTCCCTACGACGATTCGCTTCGTTCTCCTCATCTGTAAGTTGCTTTGGATAAAAACATCTGCTAAATGAATAAATTATGGCGAGATGATGTTATTTGGAATAGTCTTTATAAATAAATGCAAGGGCGCCGTAAAGGGGTGGAAGGTTAGGACGATTCTAAGGGCCCAGGCTGATATAGGGACCAGAAGAGCAGACCCCCTTTTTCTTTTCTTATTTCTTTTCTCTTTTTTATACCTACATTAAATGTGCTAGGGCCCCTCATGCACTAAATGTGTATTTTGTCCATTTTGACCATAGATTTAATATTTAAAAACAAATAATGTATTTACTGTTTCAGTCACACCCCTCCCCCTCATAATGGTTCATTCCACCTGCGCTGTCCGAGCTAAGATCGCTAGTGTAGCGTCTCTTGCTTATTGCACTTGCTATGATGCAGTGCAGACAGTGACACATGCAGGCATGTCACATCAAAAGTCAGGGCATCAAAAACGGAAAGAAAAGAAGGAAAGAGAAGACAGAGAACGCCTAAGTCGACAGTATGTCACACAGTTTTTCAAAAAGAAAGGTAGCTTGCCCTATTCCTGTATTCCAAAACTTTCAGAGTTACTTATTTTTGTTGCTACATGACCTGCTTTTATCTAGCTAGCTTAGTAAAATAATTACTGAATTATGATTTACATCCAACAATAATAACATCTCTGCTGTCTCCGGGGTTATCATGTCTCGTACACACAGATTCAGCGGCTGCTGCACACCCACTTCCTCCTTCCCCCACGTCCCCCGTCCCCGTCTCAGCCGAACAAGGTGAGCCTGAGTGCGAAACTTCACGAAGATTGAAGCCTCTAAACATGTCTTATCTACTGTGTTCGCCACATGATGATAACTTTACAAAACAAAAAGTAATCTACACGCTTCAAAAATTACACAATCAGTTTGCCGTGTGTGTGTCGTGTGTTCTGTGAAGTGACAGTGCTGCTGCTACGATCGATGCGGTCAAACTTGACGTTCTTAATGTGAATAAAATGCCCCAGAAAAAATTATATAAAATTTAATAAAACATGTGTCTGTAGTAACCATTGGCTATAAGGAGTTTACAAAATAGATATTTTAATATTTTATATTAAGAAAACTAAATAGGCCAATAAAAATAAGATGGTTATTATTATGTGTGTGTGTGTGTGTTTGACTTATACAGATACAGAGTCAGCTTTATTGTCTGCACCTCATTCTCCTATTGATTTCAAAATACAACACTGATCTGACTTGTGAATTTAAAGATGAAGTCAGACACCTCAACTCTGTATATAGGGCCACTTTCCCAGGGTGTCAACAGCATTTACAACATGCAGCTGCAGAGTATTTTTGGGCAGGTCTGCATAGTTTTGCGAATATTTTGCACGCTGCCTGTGACCGTTGCTGGTGGCGAGTAAGCTGAAACTGATAAAAAATGATCTGAGGTCTGCTATGTTGCAGGATAGACTTTGTCACCTTGCCATACTATCCATTGAAAGCAAACTGGCAAGAAAGCTGAACTTTGATGATTTGATACATGATTTTGCCAGCAGAAAGGTACGCCGCTGGGCCATTATAAAGTGATGTTGAACATAACTTTGTTAGACCTGGATAACAAACAGTTGATGTCTGGTTCAGTACTTGTTTAGTCCTGGACTGGTTTAGGCCTGGCATTACTCCTGGTGTGTCTTGATTTTGAGCCCTTTTGGCCTAGCTAGTTTTATTCCTGGACTGATTTAATTATGGGTTAGTTCTAGCTGATGTTTCCTGATTGAGCAGTTTGACCCAGCTAAAGCTTGTTCATGTAAAGTACATGTCAATATGTGTACATTATGTTCTGTTGTGCTTGCAATTGAGATAATAAATGTTCTCCCTTTTATGTAAACAAGTACATATTTCTATATTTTTTTCTTGTTTTTGTAGGCTTTGTACTCATCATTAGACATTTTAACTATGCAATGCGCTAAGTATCTTTTTTAAAGTATACTGGGCATGTTTATTGGGTTAAATTTTATCTGTAAAATATGTAGGGGGCCCAGAAATTTTGGTTTCCATAGGGCCCAGAATTTCTGGCGGCACCCCTGAATAAATGTCTCCAGAGAAGAATGATGTGGTAAACAACAGTGTTAGTGAATACTGTTGAACTCGCCTCTATGGACACGTGTCCCTCTTTGTTTTTGAAGAGTTGTATTTCGGACAGCTGCTGTTTCTGTTCTTCCGTCAGACACTCGGTGGAATCACATGCTGAAGTGTTTTCCTGCAACATCCAAGATCACCAGCTTATTACATCTGGTCATGATTACTGATGTACATCACTCAATACTTCACTATTGAGTCGCTAGTCTTTAGAAGATCTGCACTTAAAGGAATATTTCAGGTTCAATACTAGTTAAGATCAGTCAACAGCATTTGTGAGATAATGTGGTTTATAAGTGATTACATGACAGTAAAATCATGTTAACACACATATTGTTTATGTCTTGTGTTTATACTTTTGAAACAGTATTTTAATGTTTACAGATTAAATCCCATTGACTTGCATTGGAAGTGTCTCACTGGAACACATTTATAGAAAAGGAGGAATGAGTCTAAATATATTTTTGTGGTAGAAAATTTTGAAAATAACATGGAGATTAACTGGAATATTCCTTTAACATAACAGTTGTGAGATGAAGTGTAAGAAGATCTCATCATCTCACCTCAGCATCTGCTGGAACTGTCAAATCATCCAATCGGACGATTGTCCCACTTTTATTGATCTCGTGGACCACAAAATCCGAATATCTAAGAAAAAAAATTTATGACTTTTACTCACAAATACAATACACGCGCGCGCGCACGCACACACACACACACACACACACACACACACACACACACACACACACACACCTCTCTTTTAAGATGCCAGAGAATCCTTTGTGGTCGCTGATGAACTTGTGAATCCCCACATCTGATTCAGTGAGGCCGTGCTTCATCATATCAGCAAAACTCTCTCCCTCCTCTTCCTCACACAACTCCTCTTCTTCCTCCTCCTCATCATCATCCTCCTCCTCTCCCGTAACTCTCACTCTCTTCACCGCGTGTTCTGGATCTTCATCGGGGAAGGATCGTTTCTCCCCGACCGGAACCGAGTCCTCCATCAGAGCAGCGAATAGATAAATAACTGATCCGGGTTACAGATCAGTGATTAAATACAGAGAATCACCACAGAAAGAGTTTTATTGAGTCACAATGACACAACACTAAATATCTACATGAACAAACATGAACACTGAACTCGGTACATCTGTATATAGACTGAACGGAACTCACCGAACCACAGCAGAACATCCACACGTGTGTCACACACTCACTTACACCGGAAACAAATACTGCAGAAAGCCACGCCCCTCAGCCCATGTCATTGGTTTAGGTGATTGTCAATCATCCCATACTGCATAATCAGCGGTAACAGCGCCAGGTACAATTCTGCAATATAATAATAATAATAAGTCAAAAATAACTGTCGTTTTATTGAGAACTGGGGAAAGAAGAACACGCTAGAATACGCAAGAAAAATAAATACACACTAAATTGCATCTATGATGGTGTAAGCTTCGTAGAAATTATACACATTTTTGTTGTCAGGAGATTGTAATTTTTACACTCAAGTGTATAATCTGATGGATGGATGAATTTTACTCATGAATATTAACCAGTTCATCCTGACATCACTAGATAACTTTCTGCAGTGTCTTTGTGAGACTTGTGTTCTGCAGGACTATAAATAAGGTTGTGAGAGATTTATTAACAGCCTCTTCAATGGCACAAACATTATAAAGCTGTAACGTGTTTTCCACAGAATGATCCACAAACACTTTAAACTGCAGAACAGCCCATAGATGACATTATTCTGACGTCACACTTTCGGATCTGTAGTTTAGAATGTATGTGGGTTAAACTCGGCGAGCCTGTATGATCATGTCAGACATTGGTTGATGAACACACATCCTCACATGTTTAACACACTTATAAAGCCTGAGAAATTTGATATATAAAAATAACTACCACTAGACATGCAATATATGTCTTTACTGCTTATATTATTCACCCACATACCATAATATTCTACAGATCATATTCCATATCAAAACTTAATAACAGCTGTTTTTCATTGAACAATATTATTTACTGCATTAATGCAAAGACATAATTTAATAACATTATTTTTATTCACTTATCCTTTCCCAACAGAAGTCTGTGTGCTGTGCAGACGGACCCGTTCTTCCCGTTATATCATATATGTGATCTTGATCATCTAAGATCATCGATAGATCATAATCGCCGTTTGTGTGATTCATTCGTATAAAAGTTAATATCCATCAACAGCTGCGGGGTTCACAGATGCAGTTCGGTGCTGTGAGGACGGCCTACGGCGGTTCTGACGCCGGTACCGAACTGTAATTTATCGCTCCTAGAACCAGGTGTGCGTGTGTAAGAGGGACAGAAAGTGTACTGTTAAAACATATGTATTGTTTATTATAATTCACACAAAATGGTTTATTTTCATACATATCTGGTATACTTGCCTGAAGAATGAGCGTTTTTCCCCTTTAATTGCTGTGATGTCATCATGAGCCTACACAATTTCCTGTTTTGTCTCCTCCTCTTCCTCTTGGCATTGTTAATGCACTGAAGAGTTATTTGTGGCTCCTGTTAATCTTAATTAATCTTTATTTTAATTGTTTTGTTTGTGTCAATATCTTCACTGCAAGTTATGTGTATTATGTTATTTTACTTATCTGTGTGGTTATTTTGATCATTTTACCCTAATTAAGTTATATTTTTGACTTTGGCCTATATTTGTGGAGATGAAAGCACATGTTGATTATATGTACATCACATTTGTTTTATAGAGCAATATAAGGACGATTTACTCAGATGCTGCTCTTGTATGTTTTGTATATCAGTAAACCCAGAGAAACCGACGGCTGTTGTCCCGTCTGTCTCCACGACGCTTCACAACGCAGACAAGTGTTTTCATAACCGGTGTCGCGAGCCACCGGTTACACTTGAGGTCAGTATTAGGCAAATTACTTCCTGTGTTTGGTCCGTTTAGACATCTCTGGTCCATGTTGCGTTCATATATCAATCGAACCGCACCAGAGTTTGTTTGGAAGCGGGCAGAGACCCAATATTCAGGCGGTCCGCTTGTTTGGTGCGCACCAATGTTCAGATGCAGCGTTCACACTTGTTCAAATGACCCGCACTAACAGAACAATCAGAGTTCATTTTAATCCAGCCAAACCTGCCAAATGTGAACACCCCCCAAATCACATTTAAAAAGACAAAACTTTCATTAATGTCAGATGAGAGAGGCTTTGAATAAGCACCAGTGTGGAGAGCGATACTCATAGAGCAGATAATTATGACCTGTGAAATATCATCATCATTTATCACGCTGTGTGTGTGTGTGTGTGTGTGTGTGAGAGAGAGAGAGAGTGTTTGTGTGTGTTTTGTGATTTACGAGGACAATTTTGTAAGTTACAAATTAGTAATTACAAGGGTATTATTCTATAAATGTGATTTATGAGGACATTTCTAGTGTCCCCATAATTCAAATCGCTTAAAAATCATACTAAACAATGTTTTATTGAAAATGTAAAAATGCAGAAAGTTTTCTGTGAGGGTTAGGTTTAGGGGTAGGGTTAGGTTTAGGGGATAGAATCTATAGTTTGTACAGTATAAAAACCATTATGTCTATGGAAAGTCCTCATAATGATAGGTACACCAACATATGTGTGTGTGTGTGTGTGTGTGTGTGTGTGTGTGTGTGTGTGTGTATATATGTGTATGAGTGTGTGTGTGTGTATATGTGTGTGTGTGTGTGTGTGTGTATATGTGTGTGTGTGTGTGTGTGTGAGTGTGTGAGTGTGTGTGTGTGTGTGTGTGTGTGTGTATATATGTGTGTGTGTATATATGTGTGTGTGTGTGTGTGTGTGTATATATGTGTGTGTGTGTGTGTGTGTGTGTATATGTGTGTGTGTGTGTGTGTGTGTGTGTGTGTGTGTGTGTGTGTGTGTGTGTGAGTGTGTGTGTAGAAGGGGTAATTGGGACAGTGTAAAGTGCTTTGGTAACCTCTAAGGTTAAAAAAAGTGCTGACCATTTACCATCTATGTCAAAACCTGATGCAACGATCTGGTGGAAATTTAAAGAACCCTAACCTCCAATAATCTGTGGGAAACTGGGTGTTTCAACCCCACTAACAGCACTTTTTGGGCAGCGCAATTTGCGTGAGGCGCCGGTAAACAGCAGATCATTTCTGGGCAACAAAAGAATCGTCTGTAAACCGGTGATCTATAATATAGAGAGAGATCAGTGTTGAAAACTTCATCTACTGAACAGACTTTCCCTCACAGTCTCGTTTACATTCCCATTAAAAATCAAATACGGCGTTAGCTTGAATAAAGTCTATATTTCATCTTTGCACATAACCTATTTAATATTCAAGAGCCAAACCTTCACTATAGTAAAGCTGCGTTCACACTGCCAGCGACGCGCAGCGACAAAACGACCTCGTCTAACCACTGATCTATATATATATATATATATAACCATACATATATATATATATATATATATATATATATATATATATATATATATATATATATATATATATAGATCAGTGCATCCTAACCATTTTCAATGAGAGCTGACGACTTCCGGTTACACGACCATTGGCGACCAGATGTGGGCGTGTCCAGCGATGTGACAAAGTTGATAAATGTTTAACTTTATGCAAATGAAGAGCGATTAGCAGTTGACCCGTGTTATATGATATGTCTCTGGCCACGTACATTGACATATTTAATATGATGTGTGGAAAGCTGTATCTGAGATCGCGGCGATTCCAAGTAGGTTTAAATCATCAAATATCCTGTAAAATTAACTATTAAATCATTTGTTTTGAAAATGTGTTACATGTATGACAGCAAAAGAAAGCAAAGAAATGATCAGATATAGTGCATAAACGTACCTTATTAATAACATTACTAATATTTTAATAATAACAGTGCTGTTTCGACTCTCCATGAAACGAAACGAGAGGAACGTCTGCACCTCGATAACTTTTAAACTTTGATGTCGCGTGAAGGAAATTAAGTGATGCTGGTAGTGACGATTCTCTCTGACCAATCAGTGATCTGCAGGGTTATGACATCACATTGAATATCGGCTCGGCTCGCTTGGAGCCTCAACTGAGGTGGTACTAAAAAAAGTATCAGGTACCATTAATCATTTATTAATCATTTTCTGACTTTCCTTTTACTTGCTCTGGCTAGTCTGTGTTGAAGTTGTTGTTTGACCAGATTAAACCCAAAAGACCAACTGAGATGCCCGCTCTGCCACACAAGGTTAACTATTCAGAACTTAGCAACTAATAAAGGTGCATAAAAGGAGTTTTTTTTAAATGAGAAAAAAAAAAAAAAAAAAAAATACATTTTCTTGTCAATTACTTTGTAAGTGCCAAAATTTCTTGTAAAAAACTTGAATGCAGAAGTTTTGTTTCATCTCTTTAGCTCGAAAGGAACTGTATGCTTATTTTAATGCGTTTAATGTCCGTCCGATTGGACACACATGTGAAATAAACATGTGAATGTAGGAAGGTTCAAAGAGGACACGAAGACAAGCCGTTCCACTCAGGTAAGATTCTTTAGTGGCCACTCAGTAGTGCTCACAACTTTCATAACACAAAACTTCTATACGCGTGTCAGGTAATTAAATAGTTCTCTTGATTCTCTGGACCATGCCAACACTAGACTGACGTGTCTCTCCCCCCTGACTGGAGGTTCTGTGGCCGTTTTTATGCCACTCTCCCCGTGCTCACTGAAATTAGAGACAGGTGTTAGACATAATTTAGCTCAGGTGCAAGCGCCCTTACCGCTTTCTCCCCTGGACGGGCGCTTGACCACAACCCCACTGCCACAGTGAAATAAACATGTGAAATAAACATGTGAAATAAACACGTGAAATAAACACGTGAAATAAACATGTGAACTAAACACGTGAACTAAACACGTGAAATAAACATGTGAACTAAACATGTGACTTAAACACGTGAACTAAACATGACACTGAACCCCAAGTTGCTCCCAATGGCAGGTTAGCGCCTTGCATAGCAGCTCTGCCGCCATTAGTGTGTGAATGTGTGTATGAATGTGTGTGTGTGTGTGTGTGAGAGTGTGTGTGTGAATGGGTGTGTGTGAATGTGTGTGTGTGTGTGTATGTGTGTGTGTGTGAATGTGTGTGTGTGTGTATATGTGTGTGTGTGTGTATATGTGTGTGTATATGTGTGTGTGTGTGTGTGTGTGAATGTATGTATGAATGGGTGAATGTGTCACAGTGTAAAGCGCTTTGAATACTGTTAAGGTTAAAAGGCGCTATATAAGTGCAGACCATTTACCATGTATTCATTAAAAACCTTTAAAAATGATTACGAATACTGACTCCTTTATTAGCAATAATACCGGCTTTTATTGGACTTTCTTCTTGCACACCCAACAGGCAGCGTATTACCCTTTAAAATGAATAATGTTTCTGATTATTCTATGTAAAATTCAAGCATACCTGAATCACATGTCGTCTGCAAACATCACATGATCTTCTGTGACAGGTGTTGTGAGAAATATGAAATTGTACATGCTGTTCTGCTCCATGTGTGTTTCTGGCCTTCCATGTGTGTTCAGTCGACCCCAGATGCAGGCTGCAGTGCGCACGATAGTGAGTCAATATATTTAGCAACTGCTGACAGTTTTCTCTTTCCCTTTATCATGTTCCGCATACTTATTTCTGTGATCTGATTAAGGTCACATCCGTCCACCTGTGTGACGTCTCAAGGCAGCTAGCAGACGTTCGGATTAACCAGTTTGTCTGTTTCCTGACCTGGGCCCCATTTAGTCAATTACTATCATTATTAAGACTATGAGCCAAATTACTAGAGAGGAGAGCGGCACCTTCCCTGGAGGGATGGAGTCCGTCTCTCTTTAGCAGGTCAGGTCTACCCCAAAAACTTTTCCAATTGTCTATAAATCCAATTTTATTCTGCTTAGGTTCAGGCAGAAGTGTAGGGAGGTATGTTTTAAAAAAATCTAAAATATGACTTTGAATAGAATTTTACTTGCTTTTGGCGCCCCCAGCTGGACATTTCACTGTGAAACTGCAGCCTAACGTGTTATACAGCACGTACATTTAGAATTTAAAAAATGTTGTCATGTTCACGTAAATTTCATGAGGAAGGGTTGTTAAAAGCGTGTCACTGACACATCATTTCAGATTTCAAGTAAGTTTAAGTTCATTTTGATTTGGATGTGACCAAAACTGCGGATGTCAGTGTAAACGGTAAACGACCTGCACTTATATAGCGCTTATTTAACCTCAGCGGTATTCAAAGTGCTTCACTATCACATTGATTGACAGCGCATTGAATGAATTAGCGCTGATCGGAGCAAATGTCTCCCCTTACGTGATCTTTTGCAGTATTCGGCAGTTACCCCTCCCCTCCCTTCCCTCACAATCATGGTGTTGAATGAGATCACAAGAGCTGAAGAGAGGCATGAGAGACCTCCTACCTAAACTTTATCCGCTGGTGTCGCTGTTGGACAGGGTGACTGCAGAAGAAGACTCCTGTAGTCACATTGACTTCACATTCGTAATATTTTATGTATATTACATACAGTCGTTTATTTTGCTCACCCAAATTTTTGAGGAGACATTGCCTCCCTTTGGAGAAATTGGGACTGGTATAAATGATAAATGTGTGTCATCTGTTCATTTTAAAATCACATTTAACCGTGAAGTGAAAGTAACATCACATCAGAACACAGTGAAGCCCAAATAATACAGAACAACAAACCGACCCGATGTGTTTCTGCACAGTGTGTTGGACTGACGAGAGATTGAGGAGTTTTACTGCTGCTGACTCAGTGCTGGTTAAGACACAAACAACTAGCTGACTGACCATGTCTCTCACACTCACACGCACACGCACATGCATACACGCTCTCACACACACACACACTAACACACACGCACATGCATATGCACACACGCTCTCACACACACACACACTCATACTCACACACATACTCACAAACGCACATGCACACACACACACACACACACACACACACACACACTCATACTCACTCACACACACACGTACTGTATATACACACATTTATATACTAATACACACACTCACACCCACAAGCACAGAGTGAGTGAGTGGGGGGGGGGGGTCTTTCTGTGTCTCTCTCAGTCTGTTTCTCACCCATTTTTTATTTTAGGGGTCAGAATTGAGGCTGCTTGAAGCAGCTATCTTTACATGGCCTACTTACACACACACACACATGCACACACACACACACACACTCTCTCACACGACACACACACATTCAGGTTTGTGTCCTATTAAACAGTTTTTATTGATACTTTTCAGTATCGAATGGATTATATGTTTATTTATAATCAAAATTTCTCTCGCTTCATCCGCCATCTTGGATGGAGCTCATCACGGTGCATTCTGGGAATGATACATATGATGCTACTTTACAATTTTACCAAACGAGATATCTGAAGAGTCGTCATAATTAAGATAACAACTTTTTGGAACAGCCTTCGTGTCAGGAGCGCACCTATGATGACGTAAAATGCCACCTCTGGAGGACGCTCACTAGTTTTTGGAACAGACCCTGTTTTACCCACGATGTGTGTGTGCTGTATATATTTATGTACATACAACTGTATTTAATGAAAAACACTGCGGTAACGTCACAGTATTATGGCACCAGTATAAGCTACTGTGCAACACTGTCTATTAAAGCGTTTCTTTTCTCGTCTGACTTTTGACCTATAACGGAACATTTGGAGTAGATAAATCTAAATTTACACACATTTATTAACACCCAGATACAGCATGTTCTGAGCAATAAACAATCACTATAACTCCGTGCCCACAGAGAGACAGACAGATCACAGGATAGAGACAGACAGATCTCTGGAGAGAGACAGACACAGACAGCGATCTGTCTCGAGATCAGATCAGATGCTGGTGTTACTGGGGGAGAACAGATCATATACTGGTGTTACTGGGGGAGATCAGATCAGATGTTGGTGTTACTGGAGGAGATCAGATCAGATGCTGGTGTTACTGGGGGAGATCAGATCAGATGCTGGTGTTACTGGGGGAGATCAGATCAGATGCTGGTGTTACTGGGGGAGATCAGATCAGATGCTGGTGTTACTGGAGGAGATCAGATCAGATGCTGGTGTTACTGGGGGAGAACAGATCAGATGCTGGTGTTACTGGGGAGATCAGATCAGATGCTGGTGTTACTGGAGGAGATCAGATCAGATGCTGGTGTTACTGGGGAGAACAGATCAGATGCTGGTGTTACTGGAGGAGATCAGATCAGATGCTGGTGTTACTGGGGAGATCAGATCAGATGCTGGTGTTACTGGGGAGAACAGATCAGATGCTGGTGTTACTGGAGGAGATCAGATCAGATGCTGGTGTTACTGGGGAGATCAGATCAGATGCTGGTGTTACTGGAGGAGATCAGATCAGATGCTGGTGTTACTGGGGAGAACAGATCAGATGCTGGTGTTACTGGGGGAGATCAGATCAGATGCTGCTGTTACTGGAGGAGATCAGATCAGATGCTGGTGTTACTGGGGGAGAACAGATCAGATGCTGGTGTTACTGGGGGAGATCAGATCAGATGCTGGTGTTACTGGAGGAGATCAGATCAGATGCTGGTGTTACTGGGGAGAACAGATCAGATGCTGGTGTTACTGGGGAGATCAGATCAGATGCTGGTGTTACTGGGGAGAACAGATCAGATGCTGGTGTTACTGGGGGAGATCAGATCAGATGCTGGTGTTACTAGGGGAGAACAGATCAGATGCTGGTGTTACTGGGGGAGATCAGATCAGATGCTGGTGTTACTGGGGGAGAACAGATCAGATGCTGGTGTTACTGGGGGAGATCAGATCAGATGCTGGTGTTACTAGGGGAGATCAGATGCTGGTGTTACTGGGGGATATCAGATCAGATGTTGGTGTTACTGGAGGAGATCAGATCAGATGCTGGTGTTACTGGGGGAGATCAGCTCAGATGCTGGTGTTACTGGGGGAGATCAGATCAGATGTTGGTGTTACTGGGGGAGATCAGCTCAGATGCTGGTGTTACTGGGGGAGATCAGCTCAGATGCTGGTGTTACTAGGGGAGATCAGATGCTGGTATTACTGGGGGAGATCAGATCAGATGCTGGTGTTACTGGGGGAGACCAGATCAGATGCTGGTGTTACTGGGGGAGATCAGCTCAGATGCTGGTGTTACTGGGGGAGATCAGATCAGATGTTGGTGTTACTGGGGGAGATCAGATCAGATGCTGGTGTTACTGGGAGAGATCAGATGCTGGTGTTACTGGGGAGAACAGATCAGATGCTGGTGTTACTGGGGGAGATCAGATGCTGGTGTTACTGGGGGAGATCAGCTCAGATGCTGGTGTTACTGGAGGAAATCAGATCAGATGCTGGTGTTACTGGAGGAAATCAGATCAGATGCTGGTGTTAATGGGGGAGATCAGATGCTGGTGTTGCTGTGGGAGATCAGATTAGATGCTGGTGTTACTAGGGGAGATCAGATCAGATGCTGGTGTTACTGGGGGAGATCAGATCAGATGCTGGTGTTACTGGGGGAGATCAGATCAGATGCTGGTGTTAATGGGGGAGATCAGATGCTGGTGTTGCTGTGGGAGATCAGATTAGATGCTGGTGTTACTGGGGTAGATCAGATCAGATGTTGGTGTTACTGGGGGAGATCAGATCAGATGCTGGTGTTACTGGGGGAGATCAGATCAGATGCTGGTGTTACTGAGGGAGAACAGATCAGATGCTGGTGTTACTGGGGGAGATCAGATCAGATGCTGGTGTTACTGGGGAGATCAGATCAGATGCTGGTGTTACTGGGGGAGATCAGATCAGATGTTGGTGTTACTGGGGGAGATCAGATCAGATGTTGGTGTTACTGGAGGAGATCAGATGCTGGTGTTACTGGAGGAGAACAGATCAGATGCTGGTGTTACTGGGGGAGATCAGATCAGATGCTGGTGTTACTGGGGAGATCAGATCAGATGCTGGTGTAACTGGGGGAGATCAGATCAGATGTTGGTGTTACTGGGGGAGATCAGATCAGATGTTGGTGTTACTGGAGGAGATCAGATCAGATGCTGGTGTTACTGGGGGAGAACAGATCAGATGCTGGTGTTACTGGGGGAGACCAGATCAGATGCTGCTGTTACTGGGGGAGAACAGATCAGATGCAGGTATTACTGGGGGAGAACAGATCAGATGCAGGTATTTCTGGGGGAGAACAGATCAGATGCTGGTGATACTGGGGGAGAACAGATCAGATGCGGGTGTTACTTGCGGAGAACCGATCAGATTCAGGTGTTAATGGGGGAGATCAGATCAGATCAGATGCTGGTGTTACTGGGGGAGATCAGATCAGATGCTGGTGTTACTGGGGGAGATCAGATCAGATGCTGGTGTTACTGGGGGAGATCAGATCAGATGCTGGTGTTACTGGGGGAGAACAGATCAGATGCTGGTGTTACTGGGGAGGACCATCATGCATCATTTGCAGCTAAATTCATTTTTGAGCTGCACCTCATCAGAAACCAATTACTGCCTTAATGTACTTCATTCACAGTACTTTTATCTTCTTATGTTCATAATGTCCTGTTAAATGCAAATTTTATATTATATTGTATAGTATATATTGTTATTATTTTTTTATTGTATTTGATTCATTACTTGGCACCTTATTGTAATTCTATCTTATCATTATTATTTGTCTTGTCATTATCTGTTTTGTGTATTAATGCTTTGGCAATATTGTATGTAAACACAATCATGCCAATAAAATTGAAATTGAATTGACAAACAGATCACAGGATAGAGACACACAGATCTCTGGAGAGAGACCTGCAGATTGCTGCAGAGAGACAGACACATCTCTGGAGAGAGACAGACAGGCACTGATCATTCTGGTGTCTTTAATCTGCCTGTCTGTCTCTCTGCACACACATATAGAAACTATAAAATCTGCAGTAAAAGAGACAGACAGAGAGACAGACAGACAGGACGAGAGGACCGAATGATGAATGTTAAAACAGCAGCTGTAAAATGGGGGAGAGAGAGAGGGAGCGAGCAGCGTTGCCCCGAGATACAAGATGTCGTAACGAGGCGAGTGGGAGCGCTGAAGTGTGTGAGGGGAGCAGAGAGTGAGACAGAGTGAGACAAGCTCATGTTTGAGGACAGTTTCCCCCTGCTGGCCCACTGCAGTGGTATTGCCCGCTGCCTTCACAGAGCTGTTATTGTGCAGCGCAGCAGAGAGAGAGAGAGAGAGAGAGAGAGAGAGACACTGTGTGAGTGTGTGTGAGACTCACTTGCTTCTCATCAGCAGACGACAGCAGCTGAACGAACAGAAACAAAACAATCAGACAGACTGAAAACTGTGATTCAGTGTAAGATTCACATCCGATCTGCTCCGGAGCCTCCATCCTTTCTTTTCCCGTGAGGAAGAGGAGAACGGAGGAGGAGGAAGAGCCCCCATCCACCCCCACCCCCAGCACACAGAGAACACTCCGAAGAGAGAGAGAGAGAGAGAGAGAGAGACATACAGAACAAGGGTTTTATTCGTTGTGCTTCTGCTCCGTTCTTTCGGGAGCGAGTGGCATGCTCATGTCCGTCAACTCAGAAAAATCATCTTCCCCAGAAAGGTAAAACATCTTGATACCTCACATCTACCTGTCTGTCCATCCGCCTGTCTTCTATTTCATCCTCACCTGTCTCTCTCTGTCTGTCTGTCTGTCTGTGTGTGTGTGTGTGTGTGTGTGTGTGTGTGTGTGTTGTCTGATGGAAAATGTATACACAGAAGAGCACTGTAATACATCTCACACACAACACACACACAACATACACACAAACACAACAGACACACACAAACACAACAGACACAAACACAACAGACACACACGCAACACACAAACACAACAGACACATTACAACACAACAAACACACACAACACAAACACAACAGACACACACAAACACAACAGACACATTACAACACAACACACACACAACACAAACACAACACACACAAACACAACAGACACACAACACACACACACAACAGACACACAACACACACAAACACAACACACACACAACAGACACATTACAGCACAAACACAACACACACACACACAACAGACACACAACACACACACACAACAGACACACAACACACACAAACACAACACACACACAACAGACACATTACAGCACAAACACAACACACACACAACACAAACACAACAGACACATTACAGCACAAACACAACACACACAACACACACACAACAGACACATTACAGCACAAACACAACACACACACACACAACAGACACACAACACACACAAACACAACACACACACAACAGACACATTACAGCACAAACACAACACACACACAACACAAACACAACAGACACATTACAGCACACAATGTTTCTGGCTGATACATGAATATATTGATTTGATGTTGATCGTGTTGTTGGGTTTTGTTTGACATCAGCGTTACACATTGCGGCGTGTGTCATCACACATACAGTATCTGGGCCATCAGAACCAGAACAGCAGCGACGGGTTCATGTTGATTGGCCTCACTGGTTATACAGATGATTCTGTAACATTCAGAGAATGTATGAATGATTCATTGTGAGTCAAATGAACATCCATCCAAATGATGTGAAATTAAATAAACACCCACAACAACTTGATTCCAACCCACAAATCCTGTAAGTCTGACTTTAGTGTTCAGTCTCTTGAGAGGCACACAGGCCGAATATCTGAACACACACAACTCGATGGATGTAAAGCTGCTGTACATTTAACATTTGAATTGTTGGATGTGGGATTTTTGCACGAGTCTCTGAGCACGGCCTACATGCCTGAATCAAGCGCTGTGTAGTCATGAGCATGCAGAGAGTGTGTGTGTGTGTGTGTCTGTCTCTCTGTGTGTGTGTGTGTCTGTCTGTCTGTACGTGAGAGTGTGTCTGTGTGTGTGTGTGTGTGTGTGTGTGTGTGTGTGTGTTCATCTCCAACTCACGTCTCATTCTCATCTTTCCACCCAAATGTAATCGGCTCGTTTATTTTGCAACTCGGAACAACAGCGGCAGCACTCCCGTACACTCGTGATTGTATACATCAGATGACATGAATGGATGCCGCCAGACTGATGGATGGATGAACAGATGAATGGATGGATGAACAGATGAATGGATGCCGCCATACTGATGGATGGATGAACAGATGAATGGATGGATGAACAGATGATGTGATGCTGCCATACTGATGGATGAATAAACAGATGAATGGATGGATGAACAGATTAATGGATGCCACCAGACTGATGGATGGATGAACAGATGAATGGATGCCACCAGACTGATGGATGGATGAACAGATGAATGGATGCTGCCAGACTGATGGATGGATGAACAGATGAATGGATGCCACCAGACTGATGGATGGATGAACAGATGAATGGATGGATGAACAGATGATGTGATGCTGCCATACTGATGGATGAATAAACAGATGAATGGATGGATGAACAGATTAATGGATGCCACCAGACTGATGGATGGATGAACAGATGAATGGATGCCACCAGACTGATGGATGGATGAACAGATGAATGGATGCTGCCAGACTGATGGATGGATGAACAGATGAATGGATGGATGAACAGGTGAATGGATGCCACCAGACTGATGGATGGATGAACAGATGAATGGATACTGCCAGACTGATGGATGGATGAACAGATGAATGGATGGATGAACAGATTAATGGATGCCACCAGACTGATGGATGGATGAACAGATGAATGGATGGATGAACAGATGATGTGATGCTGCCATACTGATGGATGAATAAACAGATGAATGGATGGATGAACAGATTAATGGATGCCACCAGACTGATGGATGGATGAACAGATGAATGGATGCCACCAGACTGATGGATGGATGAACAGATGAATGGATGCTGCCAGACTGATGGATGGATGAACAGATGAATGGATGCCACCAGACTGATGGATGAATAAACAGATGAATGGATGGATGAACAGATTAATGGATGCCACCAGACTGATGGATGGATGAACAGATGAATGGATGCCACCAGACTGATGGATGGATGAACAGATGAATGGATGCTGCCAGACTGATGGATGGATGAACAGATGAATGGATGGATGAACAGGTGAATGGATGCCACCAGACTGATGGATGGATGAACAGATGAATGGATACTGCCAGACTGATGGATGGATGAACAGATGAATGGATGGATGAACAGATGAATGGATGCCGCCATACTGATGGATGGATGAACAGATGAATGGATGGATGAACAGATGAATGGATGCTGCCATACTGATGGATGAATAATCAGATGAATGGATGGATGAACAGTTTAATGGATGCCACCAGACTGATGGATGGATGAACAGATGAATGGATGCCGCCAGACTGATGGATGGATGAACAGATGAATGGATGCTGCCAGACTGATGGATGGATGAACAGATGAATGGATGGATGAACAGATGAATGAATGCCGCCAGACTGATGGATGGATGAACAGATGAATGGATGCCACCAGACTGATGGATGGATGAACAGATGAATGGATGCTGCCAGACTGATGGATGGATGAACAGATGAATGGATGCTGCCATACTGATGGATGGATGAACAGATGAATGGATGGATGAACAGATGAATGGATGCCACCAGACTGATGGATGGATGAACAGATGAATGGATGCCGCCAGACTGATGGATAGATGAACAGATGAATGGATGCCACCAGACTGATGGATGGGTGAACAGATGAATGGATGCTGCCAGACTGATGGATGGATGAACAGATGAATGGATGGATGAACAGATGAATGGATGCTGCCATACTGATGGATGGATGAACAGATGAATGGATGGATGAACAGATGAATGGATGCCACCAGACTGATGGATGGATGAACAGATGAATGGATACTGCCAGACTGATGGATGGATGAACAGATGAATGGATGGATGAACAGATGAATGGATGCTGCCATACTGATGGATGGATGAACAGATGAATGGATGGATGAACAGATGAATGGATGCCACCAGACTGATGGATGGATGAACAGATGAATGGATGCCGCCAGACTGATGGATGAACAGATGAATGGATGCTGACAGACTGATGGATGGATGAACAGATGAATGGATAGATGAACAGATGAATGGATGCCGCCAGACTGATGGATGGATGAACAGATGAATGGATGGATGAACAGATGAATGTATGCCGCCAGACTGATGGATGGATGAACAGATGAATGGATGCTGCCAGACTGATGGATGGATGAACAGATGAATGGATGGATGAACAGATGAATGGATGCCGCCAGACTGATGGATGGATGAACAGATGAATGGATGGATGAACAGATGAATGAATGCCGCCAGACTGATGGATGGATGAACAGATGAATGGATGGATGAACAGAAGAATGGATGGATGAACAGATGAATGGATGGATGAACAGATGAATGAATGCCGCCAGACTGATGGATGGATGAACAGATGAATGGATGGATGAACAGAAGAATGGTTGACGCCAGACTGATGGATGGATGAACAGATGAATGGATGGATGAACAGAAGAATGGATGACGCCAGACTGATGGATGGATGAACAGATGAATGGATGGATGAACAGAAGAATGGATGACGCCAGACTGATGGATGGATGAATGGATGGATGAACAGATGAATGGATGGATGAACAGATGAATGGATGGATGAACAGAAGAATGGATGACGCCAGACTGATGGATGGATGAACAGATGAATGGATGAGAGACATTCAGCAGGTTACAGTTTTAAGAGGAATGTGGAATCTTATGAAGTTGATGTGAGATGAGTCACTGCAGAGCGACAGATTTCTCTAAAAATAACTCAAACTAAGATTGAAACTTCAGTTAATCATGTTTGGAGAAAGCTGTGATGTAGATGCAGTTAAGACGGGCAGTGAGAGTGTTTCGTGCCATAAACGGACCAGACAGAGAGACAGACAGATTGTCAGGAATACAATAGACTGCTGAGTGCCACAGACGGGTTAACAGGAATAATCACAAGATGTTGGAAACAGAACGGAGAGAAATGTCCTTGTGCTCTGTGTGACGTGTTCTCCTGGGATCACGTCAGACATGAGGTCATGCTGTGAAGAAACACATTTACTGACAGTTTTAACCATGTGTTTATGGTTGTGTGTGTGTGTGTGTGTGTGTGTGTGTGTGTGTGTGTGTGTGTGTGTGTGTTTTAGCTGTAAATGTGATTATTAATAGATCATACAACTGAGAAAACAATGGAAACATTTCAAACAGGTTTAGTTTGGATTAAACCAGCAGTGAGATGTATATAATACTGTTACCATGGATACGCCCAGGGCCGGCCCTGGCCAATTTGCTGCCCTAGGCAAGATTTCACCTGGTGCCCCTGGAATCACAGACAATTCCACCACTGATCATTGTGTTCATACACTCACACAGAAACAAACTGCGCAGCTTTGTCTTGTTTTTCTTTATTTTGAAAATATTTTGGAAACAAACACACACACACAACTAAATTATAAATATAATATAAATAAATTTATATAATAAGATTATTGCAGAAAAAAAAAATACAGAAACAAAAAGATACACAAAAAAATAAATAACTATACACAAACTGGAATGCAAAATGTAGCAAATGTTCTACAGCCTTACTCTCCTTGCCTTTCTAGCAGCAAAGTCATCTATGATATCATTATAAGACAGCTGTTGGGAGACCACATGATTTATGCTAATGACTGAAAGTCCACTGAGACGTTCTTGAGCCATTGTAGATCTCAGGTAGTTTTTAATCAGTTTGAGCTTAGAGAAGCTCCTTTCAGCAGCAGCGACGGTAACAGGTAGAGTGGCAGAGATTCTCAGAGCGACCCACATATTGGGGTAAATTTCCGTCAGCTTCTTCTTGTGCAGGAAAGTCAGGAGCTCAATGTTTGTCATGTTTTTTGATGGCAGATGTGGAAAGTTTTGCATTTCCAATACAAGTTCCCTGCCATCAATATCTGGCTGTCCATCATGACTTAAAGCTGTGCTCAGGGTCTGACAGTGCTCTACCAACTCTTCTTTGGACATGTTGGGAAAGTTGAGGAGCACTCCAAATTTAACAACAATAATATCTTAATAAAAACCTAAAGTAATATTGACAAACTATATATCATTTGAAACCTCATGTTTGTTTTCATGCCAAGAGTTCAAAAGATAACACCAATTCAATTTTATGAGGAAAAAAAGGTCTGAAAATGTTTTAAATATAAAGAAAGATATTATGGATTCTCGATTTGTGATGTGGTTGCGAGCTATAACGCACATATGTGCTCTTTTTATGCATTTATTAGAGGTTGAATTCAAATCAAATAGTAAATACTGCAATTAAACACACAAACAGCAAGAATAACTAGATAGGTACATTTCCAGAAGAAAATGTGAGTGGTGCTTGCCGTGGCAAAACTCGTCAAACAGCATGTTATAACTTGAAAAGAACAAAAATTATGGTCATAAATAAATCAACCCAGAAGTCTGTAAATAAATCAACCCAGAAGTCTGTACGATTTTCTGGTGCAGAAATATGTGATTTGTTACTCGGTTGCTAGGGTAACCCCATCTGGTTGCTAGACAGTTACCATAGTGATACTAATCAAGTGTCCTTGCCGTCCTGATTGAAATAAGTGAACCCAGAAGTCTGTACTATTTTCTGGGGCAGAGATATGTGATTTGTTACTGGGTTGCTAGGGTAACCCCATCTGGTTGCTAGGCAGTTACCATAGTGATACTAATCAAATGTCCTTGCCATCCTGAGTGAAATAAATCAACCCGGAAGTCTCTCTGATTTTGTGGTGCAGAGATATAGTTATTGCTAAACGGTTGCTAGGGTACTCTGTTTAGTTGCTAGGGAGTGGCTTGGCAGCTGCCAATCATGAAACTCCAAAGGCTGCTTGTCAGTATGAATGATATAAACCAACTCCCATGCCTCTGTGACATTCAGAATGGAAGATATCCCTCTATGGATTTTTGTTGCTAAGGTGCTCGACAATGGTTGCTAGGGAGGGGCTAGAAAGTGTTGAGGTGATTCATGATTGGCTGTTTGCTGCCCCGAGTCAAACAAGACCACCCTTGTGTTTTTATGACACTTCTATCCGGAGATATCCCTTTGAAGTCTTTCATTAGAAGTCTATGGGACTTGTTGCTAAGGTGCTCTAAATTGTTGCTAGAGCGTGGCTTGATAGATTCAAAATGATCCTGAGAGACTGATTGGTGGTCTGAGTAAAATGAGCCCGCCCCCTTGTCTCTATGACACTGTGATCCAGAGCTATGTTCAATACAAAGTCCCTATGCAATTTCATTTCATGGGCCGTCCTACACCATTGTAAGTCAATGGGGGCAACCTTGGGCAGCTCCTGCCCCCCAGGGGTGCAACTTTTACACCATATTGAGGTATGCTCTTACAGAGCCTGCCAGCCTCTTCAAATGTGGCAAATCAAACATTTCTGCAAAATCCTCGCTCGGAGCTGTGATGCGTAAAAGTTTGTCACAATGTTAAGTCTATGGGATTTTTCGCCGTTTTTTTTGCCCCTGGGGCAAATACCGTACCCCCGATCGCTTATAAAAGTCATAGCACACGTGTCCTCAATAGGCCGTTCGATTTGACACCTCATTCGTGGGTGTACGCCAAACGGTGCGGGACGAGTTAGGTGCAGAAGTTTTGTACGGAGATATAATAATAAGAAAAACTAGATAGGTACATTTCCTGAAGAAAATGTGAGTGGTGCTTGTCGTGGCAAAACCCCTCCTTGTTGCTAGGCAGTTACCATAGTGATCATAATCAAGTGTCTTTGCCATCCTGATTGAAATAAACCAACCCAGAAGTATCTACGTTTTTGTGATGCAGAGATATGTGATTTGTTACTTGGTTGCTAGGGTAACCCCATATGGTTGCTAGGCAGTTACCATAGTGATACTAATGAAGTCTCCTTGCCATCCTGAGTAAAATAAGTCAACCCGGAAGTCTCTACTGTTTTCTAGTGCAGAGATATGTGATTTGTTACTCGGTTGCTAGGGTAACCCCATCTGGTTGCTAGGCAGTTACCATAGTGATAGTAATCAAGTGTCCTTGCCATCCTGAGTGAAATAAATCAACCCAGAGGTCTGTGATATTTTCTGGTGCAGAGATATGTGATTTGTTACTTGGTTGCTAGGGTAACCCCATCTGGTTGCTAGGCAGTTACCATAGTGATAGTAATAAAGTGTCCTTGCCATCCTGAATGAAATAAATCAACCCAGAGGTCTGTACTATTTTGTGGTGCAGAGATATGTGATTTGTTACTCGGTTGCTAGGGTAACACCATCTGTTTGCTAGGCAGTTACCATAGTGATAGTAATCAAGTGTCCTTGCCATCCTGAGTGAAATAAATCAACCCAGAGGTCTGTACTATTTTCTGGTGCAGAGATATGTGATTTGTTACTCGGTTGCTAAGGTAACCCCATCTGGTTTCTAGGCAGTTACCATAGTGATACTAATCAAGTGTGATTGCCATCCTGAGTGAAATAAGTCAACCCGGAAGTCTCTACGTTTTTCTGATGCAGAGATATGTGATTTGTTACTCGGTTGCTAGGGTAAGCCCATGTGGTTGCTAGGAAGTTACCATAGTGATACTAATGAAGTCTCCTTGTCATCCTGATTGAAATAAGTCAACCCGGAAGTCTCTATGTTTTTGTGATGCAGAGATATGTGATTTGTTACTCGGTTGCTAGGGTAAGCCCATCTGGTTGCTAGGCAGTTACCATAGTGATACTAATCAAGTCTCCTGGCCATCCTGATTAAAATAAATCAACCCAGAATTCTCTTCAATTTTCTGGTGCAGAGATATGTGATTTGTTACTCGGTTGCTAGGGTAACCCCTCCTTGTTGCTAGGCAGTTACCATAGTGATCATAATCAAGTGTCTTTGCCATCCTGATTGAAATAAACCAACCCAGAAGTATCTACGTTTTTCTGATGCAGAGATATGTGATTTGTTACTTGGTTGCTAGGGTAACCCCATATGGTTGCTAGGCAGTTACCATAGTGATACTAATGAAGTGTCCTTGCCATCCTGAGTAAAATAAGTCAACCCGGAAGTCTCTACTGTTTTGTAGTGCAGAGATATGTGATTTGTTACTCGGTTGCTAGGGTAACCCCATCTGGTTGCTAGGCAGTTACCATAGTGATAGTAATCAGGTCTCCTTGCCATCCTGAGTGAAATAAACCAACCCAGAAGTCTGTATGTTTTTCTGATGCAGAGATATGTGATTTGTTACTTGGTTGCTAGGGTAACCCCATATGGTTGCTAGGCAGTTACCATAGTGATAGTAATGAAGTCTCCTTGCCATCCTGAGTGAAATAAGTCAACCCGGAAATCTCTACAAATTTCTGGTGGAAAGATATGTGATTTGTTACTCGGTTGCTAGGTTAACCCCATCTGGTTTCTAGGCAGTTACCATAGTGATACTAATCAAGTCTCCTGGCCATCCTGATTAAAATAAATCAACCCAGAATTCTCTTCAATTTTCTGGTGCAGAGATATGTGATTTGTTACTCGGTTGCTAGGGTAACCCCTCCTTGTTGCTAGGCAGTTACCATAGTGATCATAATCAAGTGTGTTTTCCATCCTGATTGAAATAAACCAACCCAGAAGTATCTACGTTTTTCTGATGCAGAGATATGTGATTTGTTACTTGGTTGCTAGGGTAACCCCATATGGTTGCTAGGCAGTTACCATAGTGATACTAATGAAGTCTCCTTGCCATCCTGAGTAAAATAAGTCAACCCGGAAGTCTCTACTGTTTTCTAGTGCAGAGATATGTGATTTGTTACTCGGTTGCTAGGGTAACCCCATCTGGTTGCTAGGCAGTTACCATAGTGATAGTAATCAAGTGTCCTTGCCATCCTGAGTGAAATAAATCAACCCAGAGGTCTGTGATATTTTCTGGTGCAGAGATATGTGATTTGTTACTTGGTTGCTAGGGTAACCCCATCTGGTTGCTAGGCAGTTACCATAGTGATAGTAATAAAGTGTCCTTGCCATCCTGAATGAAATAAATCAACCCAGAGGTCTGTACTATTTTGTGGTGCAGAGATATGTGATTTGTTACTCGGTTGCTAGGGTAACCCCATCTGGTTGCTAGGCAGTAACCATAGTAATACTAATCAAGTGTCCTTGCCAGCCTGATTGAAATAAGTCAACCCGGAAGTCTCTATGTTTTTGTGATGCAGAGATATGTGATTTGTTACTCGGTTGCTAGGGTAAGCCCATCTGGTTGCTAGGCAGTTACCATAGTGATACTAATGAAGTGTCCTTTCCATCCTGATTGAAATAAGTCAACCCGGAAGTCTCTACGTTTTTCTGATGCAGAGATATGTGATTTGTTACTCGGTTGCTAGGGTAACCCCATCTGGTTGCTAGGCAGTTACCATAGTGATACTAATCAAGTCTCCTTGCCATCCTGATTGAAATAAATCAACCCAGAAGTCTCTCTGATTTTCTGGTGCAGAGATATAGTTACTGCTAAACGGTTGCTAGGGTACTCTGTTTAGTTGCTAGGGAGTGGCTTGGCAGCTGCCAATCATGAATCTCCAAAGGCTGCTTGTCAGTATGAATGATATAAACCAACTCCCATGCCTCTGTGACATTCAGAATGGAAGATATCCCTCTATGGATTTTGGTTGTTAAGGTGCTCGACAATGGTTGCTAGGGAGGGGCTAGGAAGTGTTGATTTGATGCATGATTGGCTGTTTGCTGTCCCGAGTCAAACGAGACCACCCTTGTGTTTCTATGACACTTCTATCCGGAGATATCCCTTTGATATGTTTCAATAGAAGTCTATGGGACTTGTTGCTAAGGTGCTCTTAATGGTTGCTAGGGCGTGGCTTGATAGCTTCACAATGATCCTGAGAGACTGATTGGTCGTCTGAGTAAAATGAGCCCACCCCTCGTCTCTATGACACTGTGATCCAGAGCTATGTTCAATACAAATCCCTATGCCTTTTCATTTCATGGGCTGTCCTACACCATTATAAGTCAATTGGGGCATTTTTGGGCAGCTCCTGCCCCCAGGGGTGCAACTTTTACCCCATATTGAGGTATGCTCTTACAGAGCCTGCCAGCCTCTTCAAATGTGGCAAATCACACGTTTCTACGAAATCCTCGCTTGGAGCTGTGACGCGTCAAAGTTTGTCTCAATGTTAAGTCTATGTGATTTTTCCGCCGCTTTTTGCCCCTGGGGCAAATACCGTACTCCGATCAGCTTATAAAAGTCATAGCACACGTGTCCTCAATAGGCCGTTCGATTTGACACCTCATTCGTGGGTGTACGCCAAACGGTGCGGGACGAGTTAGGTGCCGAAGTTTTGTTAAGAGATATAAAAATATAAACTAGATAGGTACATTTCCTGAAGAAAATGTGAGTGGTGCTTGCCGTGGCAAAACTCGTCAAACAGCATGTTGTAACGTGAAAAGAACAAAATTTATGGTCATAAATAAATCAACCCAGAAGTCTGTACGATTTTCTGGTGCAGAAATATGTGATTTGTTACTCGGTTGCTAGGGTAAGCCCATGTGGTTGCTATGCAGTTACCAAGGTAATACAATACTTGGCTCCTTTCCATCCTGAGTGAAATAAGTCAACCCGGAAGTCTGTACTATTTTCTGGTGCAGAAATATGTGATTTGTTACTCGGTTGCTAGGGTAAGCCCATGTGGTTGCTATGCAGTTACCAAGGTAATACAATACTTGGCTCCTTTCCATCCTGAGTGAAATAAGTCAACCCAGAAGTCTGTACGATTTTCTGGTGCAGAAATATGTGATTTGTTACTCGGTTGCTAGGGTAAGCCCATGTGGTTGCTATGCAGTTACCATAGGTAATACTAATACTTGGCTCCTTTCCATCCTGAGTGAAATAAGTCAACCCGGAAGTCTGTAGTGTTTTCTGGTGCAGAGATATGTGATTTGTTACTCGGTTGCTAGGGTAACCCCATCTGGTTGCTAGGAAGTTACCATAGTGATACTAATGAAGTCTCCTTGCCATCCTGGTTGAAATAAATCAACCCAGAAGTCTGTACGATTTTCTAGTGCAGAAATATGTGATTTGTTACTCGGTTGCTAGGGTTCTCTGTTTAGTTGCTAGGGAGTGGCTTGGCAGCTGCCAATCATGAATCTCCAAAGGCTGCTTGTCAGTATGAATGATATAAACCAACTCCCATGCCTCTGTGACATTCAGAATGGAAGATATCCCTCTATGGATTTTGGTTGCTATGGTGGTCGACAATGGTTGCTAGGGAGGGGCTAGGAAGTGTTGAGGTGATTCATGATTGGCTGTTTGCTGCCCCGAGTCAAACGAGACCACCCTTGTGTTTCTATGACACTTCTATCCGGAGATATCCCTTTGATGTCTTTCATTAGAAGTCTATGGGACTTGTTGCTAAGGTGCTCTTAAATTGTTGCTAGGGCGTGGCTTGATAGCTTCACAATGATCCTGAGAGACTGATTGGTCGTCTGAGTCAAATGAGCCCGCCCCTTGTCTCTATGACACTGTGATCCAGAGCTATGTTCAATACAATATCACTATTTCATGGGCTGTCCTACACCATTGTAAGTCAATGGGTGCAACTTTGGGCAGCTCCTGCCCCCAGGGGTGCAACTTTTACCCCATATTGAGGTATGCTCTTACAGAGCCTGGCAGCCTCTTCAAATGTGGCAAATCACACATTTCTACGAAATCCTCGCTCGGAGCTGTGACACGTCAAAGTTTGTCGCAATGTTAAGTCTATGGGATTTTTTGGCCGCTTTTTTGCCCCTGGGGCAAATACCATACCCCCGATCGATTATAAAAGTCATAGCACACGTGTCCTCAATAGGCCGTTCGATTTGACACCCCATTCGTGGGTCTACGCCAAACGGTGCGGGCCGAGTTAGGTGCCGAAGTTTTGTACGGAGATAGATGTGAGATTACAATAGTGATGCTTTGCAAGCACCACTAATAAAAATAAAAACTAGATAGGTACATTTCCTGAAGAAAATGTGAGTGGTGCTTGCCGTGGCAAAACTCGTCAAACAGCATGTTGTAACGTGAAAAGAACAAAATTTATGGTCATAAATAAATCAACCCAGAAGTCTGTACGATTTTCTGGTGCAGAAATATGTGATTTGTTACTCGGTTGCTAGGGTAAGCCCATGTGGTTGCTATGCAGTTACCAAGGTAATACAATACTTGGCTCCTTTCCATCCTGAGTGAAATAAGTCAACCCGGAAGTCTGTACTATTTTCTGGTGCAGAAATATGTGATTTGTTACTCGGTTGCTAGGGTAAGCCCATGTGGTTGCTATGCAGTTACCAAGGTAATACAATACTTGGCTCCTTTCCATCCTGAGTGAAATAAGTCAACCCAGAAGTCTGTACGATTTTCTGGTGCAGAAATATGTGATTTGTTACTCGGTTGCTAGGGTAAGCCCATGTGGTTGCTATGCAGTTACCAAGGTAATACAATACTTGGCTCCTTTCCATCCTGAGTGAAATAAGTCAACCCGGAAGTCTGTAGTGTTTTCTGGTGCAGAGATATGTGATTTGTTACTCGGTTGCTAGGGTAACCCCATCTGGTTGCTAGGAAGTTACCATAGTGATACTAATGAAGTCTCCTTGCCATCCTGGTTGAAATAAATCAACCCAGAAGTCTGTACGATTTTCTAGTGCAGAAATATGTGATTTGTTACTCGGTTGCTAGGGTTCTCTGTTTAGTTGCTAGGGAGTGGCTTGGCAGCTGCCAATCTTGAATCTCCAAAGGCTGCTTGTCAGTATGAATGATATAAACCAACTCCCATGCCTCTGTGACATTCAGAATGGAAGATATCCCTCTATGGATTTTGGTTGCTATGGTGGTCGACAATGGTTGCTAGGGAGGGGCTAGGAAGTGTTGAGGTGATTCATGATTGGCTGTTTGCTGCCCCGAGTCAAACGAGACCACCCTTGTGTTTCTATGACACTTCTATCCGGAGATATCCCTTTGATGTCTTTCATTAGAAGTCTATGGGACTTGTTGCTAAGGTGCTTTAAATTGTTGCTAGGGCGTGGCTTGATAGCTTCACAATGATCCTGAGAGACTGATTGGTCGTCTGAGTCAAATGAGCCCGCCCCCTTGTCTCTATGACACTGTGATCCAGAGCTATGTTCAATACAATATCACTATTTCATGGGCTGTCCTACACCATTGTAAGTCAATGGGTGCAACTTTGGGCAGCTCCTGCCCCCCAGGGGTGCAACTTTTACCCCATATTGAGGTATGCTCTTACAGAGCCTGGCAGCCTCTTCAAATGTGGCAAATCACACATTTCTGCGAAATCCTCGCTCGGAGCTGTGACACGTCAAAGTTTGTCGCAATGTTAAGTCTATGGGATTTTTTGGCCGCTTTTTTGCCCCTGGGGCAAATACCATACCCCCGATCGATTATAAAAGTCATAGCACACGTGTCCTCAATAGGCCGTTCGATTTGACACCCCATTCGTGGGTCTACGCCAAACGGTGCGGGCCGAGTTAGGTGCCGAAGTTTTGTACGGAGATAGATGTGAGATTACAATAGTGATGCTTTGCAAGCACCACTAATAATAAGTATGTGAGATTACAATAGTGATGCTTTGCAAGCACCACTAATAAGTATGTGAGATTACAATAGTGATGCTTTGCAAGCACCACTAACTAGAATGTACATTTCCTGAAGAAAATGTGAGTGGTGCTTGCCGTGGTAAAACTCGTGAAACAGCATGTTATAACTTGAAAAGAGCAAAAATTATGGTCGTAAATAAATCAACCCAGAAGTCTGTACGATTTTCTGGTGCAGAAATATGTGATTTGTCGCTCGGTCACTAGGGTAAGCCCATGTGGTTGCTATGCAGTTACCAAGGTAATACAATACATGGCTCCTTTCCATCCTGAGTGAAATAAGTCAACCCGGAAGTCTGTAGTGTGTTCTGGTGCAGAGATATGTGATTTGTTGCTCGGTTGCTAGGGTAAGCCCATCTGGGTCTACGCCAAACGGTGCGGGACGAGTTAGGTGCCGAAGTTTTGTACGGAGATATAATAATAAGAAGAAAAATAAGTATGTGAGATTACAATAGTGATGCTTTGCAAGCACCACTAATTACATCTGGTATTCATGCACAAAACTGTATTGAGCACTTCTCTAGCATACATACAGTAGTTACATTTTCAAAAAATATATTTTGAAAGTGTTTGTTTTCCAGTAACAGTTAGATGGTAGCAATGTCCTACTAACTACACATTACTAATTTAGCCAGTTCAAATAAAAATACCATAAAATAGTGCACAAGTTCAACTAACTGTCATGATAAGCTATTTCAAATTAGCAAACGTTACTAGCATCGATCGTCGAACTAACTGCTAACTTATGCATAATGCAACATAGATAAACAGATACATCACATTCATTACCTCTATCTTTATCCCGTTTTTCTTCCTCTTCTCTTCTTTTTTTTCTTCCCTGGGCACCAGAGGGCTTCGGTCTTTTTGACATAATGATAATTTATCTGTGAATTCGGCCATCAATATCAAATGGATGTCTTTAAGTGCAGCAGGGCGGGGGGAGATTGATACATCACTCGGACCGGGGTGGATCGGGAAAGCAATGTAGTTATGTTTTTGTGGGATGATCGCTTTTTATATATATATATATATATATATATATATATATATATATATATATATATATTTTTTTTAATCTGTAGTATTAAAGTTGTATTGTTTAAAAAAAAAAAAAAAAAAACTCCTTTGGACGCTTAGGCGCCCCAAGGGGTGGGCGGCGCCCCTAGCATTTGCCTATTCCGCCTATGCCACGGGCCGGCCCTGGATACGCCATCAGTCTGAATATCAGTGGGCCGACTGTGACTAATTGAGACAGCAGAGAGTCTGTAAACCTGAACCCCACAGAGGTCAATCTGTGACCTCGCTCACGTGCCTCCTGTTCTTCAAATGTAACTTACATGTATCTGCACACTGAGACTGTCAAAAACCTGTCAGCCAATCAGATCAGAGCTGTTCAGGAAGGGGGTCAATCGTTCAGAGTCCCGAGTGCTGGTCTGTCAGGTTATTGTTGAGACGATCACAGGTTGTTTTAGATTGATGTGAGAGCTGCAGTAAACTGTCCAGCTCTTCATGGACTCTTCCAGAATCATTAACTTCATGAAAGCGGTGACATTGAGAGCTGCATGCAGGTTATTGTCTTCCTGTAGGGCAAGAGAACAAAACCATGTCCAGTAATCACACACTTCCTGTTTGTTATCTGGCTGTTTGTCTGTACATGAAGCAGTCGCTCAGACAAACGATCTGCATCATATTCCCATGTACAAAAACACTGTTGTGTTGTTATTTGTGTCGGCTCTGAGGAATGGGATTTGTTTTATTCCTACTGATAATGCAAGAAGAGAGAGAGCGTGTGTGTGTGTGTGTGTGTGGTTTGAACTGTCATAACGATTGCTCGTTCATTGTCACGGCTGCTAATGTTAGCATTGTTAATTTGCTATCTTGTGGCTTAACTCCGCTCTGCCTCTCTGACATCACTCAGCTCGTTGTGCCTTATTTTGTGCCTCTCCTCTCCCTCCTCATACCTCATACACTTTGTTATTTGCACTGCTATAATGTTCATTTGCACTGCTGACTATATTATAGTAACAACTGTTTACATATGCATCTTGCACTACTTATCTGACTGGAATATCATTTGCACTGCCGACTGTTTATTTACAGTACCAATTGTTTACATATACATTTGCAAAACCGTACTTTAACTGTAATATGCAATTACTTTCCACTGCACTTTTACTCGGATAGTTTTTGTCCAATTTAATTTGTACTAATAGTATTTATTGCACTTCTGGTTAGACCCAAACTGCATTTCGTTGCCTTGTACCCGTACTTGTGTAATGACAATAAAGTTGAATCTAATCTAATCTAATCTTATTTCCCGGTTCGCACTTTCTCATCTGAATTTTACAAATTACAACACACACACACACACATACACACACACACACCGCTCACATCAGCGCTGTTTGCTCATCTACAGTAAAATGATGCAGAGCTGCTCCAGCCACTTTATTATCTCGTACATTTGAAATAAAACCATTTTACTTAATACTACGGTTGCAGCGGTATAGCGGTTTCACGGTATACCACGGTTTGAAAGTTGACGGTTATCATACCATGTACATTTGCTTATCTACAGTATTGAGAAAAAAATGCAACCAGACGGAGAATCTCACACGCGTGTGCGCATCTCCTTTATTCCTTGCCTGCCTGTCAGACTCGTCAACTTGCGACACACACACACACGCTCACGCACGCGCAGCGGAGAACATGTCTGAGAGAAGCGAGGCGAGGGGGTCTGACGAGTGTGTGTGAGTTAAAGCAGTGTTTCTCAACTGGTCTATTGGGACTGGGTCACGGACATCAGGGAAAGAGCAATGTCATGGTTCTCTCATTGAGGATATTTCGGCGGCCGCCCAAGGTATAGACTATTTACCTGCCGAGGCAGATTTAATGATAATCTCGCAAACAGCTAAAGCAGACATGGGCAACATACGGCCCGCGGGCTGGATCAGCCTCATTTATCGTAAAAGTGTTTTTATTTTTCATTGGATATTTCAGTTAACTTGCATCGGGACGTCACGTGTCTCCACAAGCGTTTAACATGATCATGGTTGCCAGATAAGAGATGCAACACCCCAGTTTCAGATTTATACTTGTGCAAATTGGAAATATTCTGCCTAATGTAAGACTTATATTGTGCAATCTGGCGCTTTCCCCTTTGATGAAACTCAGCGATCTGTAGTGCAACATTCTGCTCAAGGAAAAGTGTTATACAGATACTCTGTGTCCATTCTTGAGGCTGCTTGTGATGTTTCTGCTACTTTGCAGGTAAACCTTCTCAGTGATTCAATTAAATATAAAAGTAGATCTCGGCATCATTGACATGCAAGCAAAAGCAAAAGCCAGAGACGAATATGTAAATGTATTTATTATTTGTGCAATTTAGAAACGTTGAAGTCCCTTCAGACCTGTATGTTAATCTAACTAGCTAGTATTTATTTTTCATAAATACTGTAATTTATTATTATTACTATACTGTGAAACCGTGATATTTTCGGACTGTTATCATACCGTGAAAATCTCATACTGTTGCAACTACGGCTGCACAATTAATCGAAATTATATCGAAACCGCGATATGACCTTGTGCGATTATTAAATTGCAAAATGCTGCGATTAAATAAATAATCTGCTCCCTTCAAAGTGTATTTGCGCTGCAGTCTATATTACATTAGCGCATTGTTACAGTGTTTTCAGATCGGTTCTGTTCTCCACAACTCCCGCTCATGCTTACAGTAACAGAAGTGCTCAGAGTTCAGTTTGTTTACATGCGCTAAACGCTTTATTTACATTAAACAAGCGCGTCCTGCGTGAAGCGGTTTTTATTATTATCTGCGGTAGCAGTATCTCAGTCTCCGCAAGGCACATGTATCATAATAATAACGCAGAATACAAGATGGGGTATAATTCAGACATCTTTATTAAATGATTGTTGAGCAAGCAGCAGTAACAGCAACACCTGTAGAGTCCAGAAACATCTCTTCAGTCTCCTGTCATTTGTTTACCTCACGAGAGAGCGTGTCGCACTTATTACAGTCCCCGCGGAAACAAGTGAAAGCGGAACTAATATTACCAACATCCAACACAATGAAAAGGAACATACATATAATACATCTATATAAAATATTTTGTTACTATAATGCATTACTAAATTAAATATAATAAAATGACTAAAATTCAGTGGTGACAAACTAATAAAAATCTGCACTTTAAATGTAATTACACCAATGTGTCATCAGTTCAACTTCAGTTTGATATTAAGCCTCATTCTTTAGGACTATCTTATATACAGTAAACAATAGTTTGTATAAGTCTACTAGATTTTAAGGCCTAGAATAAAGAGTAACATTTATATTTTGTGTATACTGAATTATTCAATCAACATAATTTTTGACAGCAACAACTGGTTTTAGCAACAGGGAAATGTATTTAACAGTGACATTGAGCAGAACGTTTATATATAACCAGTGTTGACCGCTGCTGATAATAAAAGTTAAATGATCAGCATCGATTGATGAGATCTAAATTGGAGATCAGTGTCGGATGTTAAAATCCTGGAGCATCTCTAATATTAAAGTTGACTGTTTCTAAAACTAATGTTGATGATTAGTGTGCTGAGATCCGGTCACAAAATGGACCAAAATAGGTACACGGTGGACGGGAACATTTGGATATGAAGAAGACTTTGTTTCACTGTTTACATATTTGTTTGTTTATGGTTGAACTGAAAAACCCAGCAGCCTTTTTACAGTTGAACATGTGGAAAACACCCTAATCACAGTTCAAATCACAATCGCAATATGACTTTTTGTCCAAATCGTGCAGCCCTAGTTGCGACCCCACTTAATACCACACATGTGGGATGTCTCTGTTCTACTAATCTATATGAAGATCCACACGTAAATTTGGGAGGATTTTGTTAATCTAGACCAGTCAATCAAATCCTATCGATAGCAGCTGCTTCCCTCCCAGCGGTGACGATTCTTCTGGCATCCATCCACCTCCCCATATCTACCTTTTATATTTCATAACTCATAGTTATTATCTCTAACGTGTCTTTCTATTTCTTGCTTTAGTCAGATCTCAGAGCTCGAGCTCCTCTGTTATGGACAGCACGACAAATCCGTTAACCTTAATACACTACCGGACTGATCCAGTGAACTCGTGAAATCATCTTTCGTTTATAAACACATGTATATGCCGTTTTAGCAACAAAATCAAAACTTCAGTCAGGACCACTTCCATGAAATGTAGATCTTTTATTGACAATTGAAGCGATCGGATGGTTCTGCTCTGGCGATACACAGTCATGCAGGAACAGAGCAGCCAATCAGAATACATCCAGCAGAATTGCAATACAACATGGTAAAAATAGTTTCATTTGCATATATGTACATGAAATAACAATTGACATAACTATATTTGTGAACAAGATACAATAACACACTGATGATAAATTTGATGCAAACAGGCTGTAAAAGTGTGTGTTTTATTCTTGAAAATGACTTGTATGGAAAGAGTTCTCTACACGTGTGTGACTGCGGCTGTACACGCACTGATAATACAGGAATGTACACACAGCTGATGTGTGTTTGCTTCTTTTGGGATGTTTAGGCCCGACACACAGAAGGTTCCGTCAGCCCCGCCTCCTGCCCCGCCCACACCCCCTCCACCCGAACCGGCAGCCCCTCCCGAGCCGGAGGAAGAGATCCTTGGCTCTGATGATGAAGAGCAGGAAGATCCGGCAGACTACTGCAAAGGTATGATGAAGACGAGTCATGATTTAGTTTTTTGTCAGAATAATGACAGTTCTCCAATCTCACTCTCTCTCTCTCGCGCTCTCTCTCGCGCACTCTCTTGAAACTGGAGTGACTCTGGTTTGTTTTACCATCAAATAAACTATAAAACAGACTTGTGAGGACACTAGCCTTATGATGGAGCCCTTCTGAAATGTGATCTGTATTCTTGTCTTTCTACATTGATCATTAAAGCAGTTGTGTGTGTGTGTTTGTGTGTGTGTGTGTGTGTTTGTGTGTGTGTGTGTGTGTGCGTGCGTGCACTGCAGGCGGCTATCATCCGGTGAAGATTGGCAACCTGTTTAATGGCAGATATCATGTGATTCGTAAACTGGGCTGGGGTCATTTCTCCACTGTGTGGCTGTGTTGGGATATTCAGTGAGTAACCATGACAACGGCACACAACACCTGAAGACACACACACACACACACACACACACACACACACACACACACAGACTGTGGTATCAATGTTGTGGTGTTGTGTTACTGCATGCACATTTTAACTGCACACACACACAGATATGTGTGTATGTGTGTGTGTGTGTGCAGTTATAACCACAGGCTGTTGCGTTATATTAGCCATGTGGGTCAAAACATTGCCAAAAAACCCATATGGAGCCACTCACACAAACACACACACACACACACACACACACTGACTGTGGTATCAATGTTGTGGTGTTGTGTAACTGCATGCACATCGTAACTGCGCGCGCACACACACGCACACACACACACACACACACACACAGATATGTGTGTGTGCAGTTATAAGCACAGGCTGTGTTATGACCCATCAGGGTCACCTGTGTTCAGAGCAATGCCAAAAAAAAACATATGGACCAACACACACACACACACACACACACACTATAATCTGTTCATTCTAATAATGTGCCACCTTGGTTTCAGTGTGTGTGTGATGTGTACTACTCATTGTAAGTGTGTGTATGCTAAACGTGTGTGTGTGTTTACAGAGGGAAGCGTTTTGTTGCGATGAAGGTGGTTAAGAGTGCGCAGCACTACACAGAGACAGCGCTGGATGAAATTAAACTTCTCAGATGTGTGAGTATCGACACATTGTAACACACACACACACACACTGTAAAAAACACACACTATAACATGCACATACACTGTAACATATACGCTGTAACATATACACCCTACAACACACATACACACTGTAACATACACAGACTGTAACACACACACACACTGTGACATACACGCACTGTAACACATACACACACTGTAACACACACACACACAGTAAAATATACACCCTGCAACACACACACTGTAACATACACAGACTGTAACACACACACACACACACACACACACACACTGTAACATATATGCCCTGCAACACACACACTGTTATGCGCACACACTGTAAGATACAGACTGTAACATGCGCACACACATTGTAACATATACACCCTGCAACACACACACTGTAATATACAGACTGTAACAGGCACACACACTATAACATATACACACTGCAACACACACACTGCAACATACAGACTGTAACACGCGCACACACTTTAACATATACACACTGCAACATACAGACTGTAACACACACACACTGCAACATACAGACTGTAACACGCACACACTGCAACATACACACCCTGCAACGGACACACTGTAACATACAGACTTTAACACGCACACACACTGTAACATATACACCCTGCAACGCACCCACTGTAACATACACACTCTGCAACACAAACACTGCAACACACACACTGTAATATACAGACCGTAACATGCACACTGTAACATATACACCCTACAACACACACACTGCAACATACAGACTGTAACACGCGCACACACTTTAACATATACACACTGCAACATACAGACTGTAACACACACACACTGCAACATACACACCCTGCAACATACAGACTGTAACACGCACACACTGCAACATACACACCCTGCAATGGACACACTGTAACATACAGACTTTAACACGCACACACACTGTAACATATACACCCTGCAACGCACCCACTGTAACATACACACTCTGCAACACAAACACTGCAACACACACACTGTAATATACAGACCGTAACATGCACACTGTAACATATACACCCTACAACACACACACTGCAACATACAGACTGTAACACGCGCACACACTTTAACATATACACACTGCAACATACAGACTGTAACACGCACACACTGCAACATACACACCCTGCAACGGACACACTGTAACATACAGACTTTAACACGCACACACACTGTAACATATACACCCTGCAACGCACCCACTGTAACATACACACTCTGCAACACAAACACTGCAACACACACACTGTAATATACAGACCGTAACATGCACACTGTAACATATACACACTACAACACACACACTGTAACATATACACCATACAACACACTGTGACATATACACACACACACACACACACACACACACACACACTGTAACACACACACAGACACAGTAACACACACACTGTAAAATATACACCCTGCAACACACACATACACACTGTGACATACACGCACTGTAACACACACACACACAGTAAAATATACACCCTGCAACACACACACTGTAATGCGCACACACTGTAACATATGCACCCTGCAACACTTACACTGTAACACGCACACACACTGTAACATATGCACCCTGCAACACTTACACTGTAACATGCACACACACTGTAACATATGCACCCTGTAACACTTACACTGTAACATGCACACACACTGTAACATATGCACCCTGTAACACTTACACTGTAACATGCACACACACTGTAACATATGCACCCTGTAACACTTACACTGTAACATGCACACACACTGTAACATACAGACTGTAACATGCACACACACTGTAACATATGCACCCTGTAACACTTACACTGTAACATGCACACACACTGTAACATATGCACCCTGTAACACTTACACTGTAACATGCACACACACTGTAACATATGCACCCTGTAACACTTACACTGTAACATGCACACACACTGTAACATATGCACCCTGTAACACTGTAACATGCACACACACTGTAACATACAGACTGTAACATGCACACACACTGTAACATATGCACCCTGTAACACTTACACTGTAACATGCACACACACTGTAACATATGCACCCTGTAACACTTACACTGTAACATGCACACACACTGTAACATATGCACCCTGTAACACTTACACTGTAACATGCACACACCCTGTAACACTTACACTGTAACATGCACACACACTGTAACATGCACCCTGTAACACTTACAATGTAACATGCACACACACTGTAACATATGCACCCTGTAACACTTACACTGTAACATGCACACACACTGTAACATACAGACTGTAACATGCACACACACTGTAACATATACACACTGTAACACTTACACTGTAACATGCACACACACTGTAACATACAGACTGTAACATGCACACACCCTGCAACAAACACACTGTAACATACAGACTGTAACATGCACACACACTGTAACATATACACCCTGTAAGACTTACCCTGTAACATACAGACTGTAACATGCACAAACACTGTAACATACAGACTGTAACATGCACACACACTGTAACATACAGACTGTAACACGCACGCACACACTGTAAAATATACACCCTGCAACACACACACTGTAACATATACACCCTGCAACAAACACACTGTAACATATACACCTTGCAACAAACACACTTTAACATATACACCCTGCAACACACACACTGTAACATATACACCTTGCAACAAACACACTTTAACATATACACCCTGCAACACACACAATGTAACATATACACCCTGCAACAAACACACTGTAACATATACACCCTGCAACAAACACACTGTAACATATACACCCTGCAACAAACACACTATAACGCACACACTGTAACGCGCGCACACACACTGCAACACACAGACTGTAACACACACAGACTCAGTTGCTGAATATTAAATTGGTGTTGATATGTAAATGTGGGCAGACATATGTTAATGAGCTCATGGTTGTGAGGAAGTTTTGAGTTGTGAAAGTTACATAATGTTAATGTAGTAAATATCAGATATGCACACCTGTCGGTCTCTCTCTGTGTTAGGTGCGTGAGACAGATCCTGATGACCCCAATAAAGATATGGTTGTTCAGCTCATAGACGACTTCAAGATCTCTGGAGTGAACGGAATTCATATCCTCAGAGTGTGTGTGTGTGTGTGAGTGAGTGAGTGTGTGTGTGTGTGAGTCTGAGTTTGTGAGTGCGAGTGTGTGAGTGTGTGTATGTGTGTGTGTGTAAGTGTGTGTGAGTGTGTGTTTGTGAGTCTGAGTGTGTGTGTGTGTGTGTGTGTGTGTCTGGTCAGTTGTTTCTTTAACTCTGTTCTCAGATGTGTGTATGGTGTTTGAAGTTCTCGGTCATCATTTGCTCAAGTGGATCATCAAGTCTAATTATCAGGGTTTGCCGTTACCCTGCGTCAAGAGCATCATCAAACAGGTAATCACACACACACACACACACTGCGAGGAAGCATGTGAGTGACAGGATGTCTTATAGCACATCATAGTCACAGATGGTTATGACAAAGACCTGAACAACAAAATACAACATTTGGTATTTGGCTTTTTCTTCATACTGATTATCACTATCTGACACAATGATTGGTGTGATGTTTTTTTATATTATTAACAGTATTTGTGTGTGTGTGTGTGTGTGTGTGTGTGTGTGTGTGTGTGTGTGTGTGTGTGTGTGTGTGTGTGTGTGTGTGTGTGTGTGTGTGTGTGTGTGTCAGGTTCTACAGGGGTTGGATTATCTGCACAGTAAGTGTAAAATCATCCACACAGATATCAAACCCGAGAACATTCTCATGTGTGTGGACAACGCGTTTGTACGCAGGATGGCCGTCGAGGCCACAGAGTGGCAGAAATCTGGAGCTCCTCCACCGTCTGGATCTGCAGGTATTCCTCATTACATCCACCAGTCACTGCCGTTTCCTCCGGTCTGTCTGATTCTCTCGCGCATGTCTCGCAAACTTTCTGAAGAGTTTCTACTTGGGTATTTTACTATCTGAACTGAATAAGATTCCCTACATTGTGAATCCTGGGAATTGTATCCCTGGAAACCTTATGTAACCCTTGTAATACCAAAATGCCTCACTGCAGTAAAACTGTATCAGCTGCCACGGTCATCAAAAGAAGACAACAAATAAAAATGATAAGATTGAGATAGTTTCTTACTCTGTTTGAAGGAGATCAGTAACTGTAATCACTGCGGTATTTTGGGTATTATATTTTTAAAGGTAAATCTCAATGTACTGATCACATGTTCATGTAAATGAATCGTGTCAGCATGTGTGATTCATTTCATTAGTTCTCAGCAAGAGTGTCTGGAACCGCACACAGCTGGTCACCATGCAGATATGTTTAGTACAAGCAGAATGCTTTTATATCAGCCTGCATCTCTGTTTCTCTCATTAATATTTATTAGTTGAACTAATATTTACGAGCA
>NC_068324.1:87500-100000 GCF_025860055.1 Xyrauchen texanus
CCAAAATAAAATATATCTACATTTAGCAAAACAACAACAAAATAAATGAAACAATGTAAAATTCACTTTCAGGAGGAATATAAAAACATTGTTTAGCAGTCCAACATAAAATTATTTTACAGTAAAATTAGTGCAATTTGAGTAAGACTTAAATGTTTTTCTAACAGGAATAACTCAAACTATTGCGATCTCATTAAATCTCAGTGGGTAAGGAATATAACAAAGGATTTACAGACTGTCACACAGTTTACATTTTCTCACTCACACATTCTGTTAAAGTCAACAGAACATATAAAACGGCCAAATAACAAAATTAGACGACGCATGGTGTAAAGTTACGTTAGAAGGGGTGCAGAAATGACTTGATGGGGAAACATTTAGAAAATCAATCCTCTACGATCATGTTGGAGAATCGTCATCGGCTGGTCAATTATATGGCTGCTGCATTTTGAAGTTTATTTATTGATCTTTTTGGACATCCTCCCAGTAATGCATTAGTGCTGACGAGAACCAAGATATATGATCATATTAGCCCCATTTTATCATCGTTACCCGTTAATTTCTGTATTAATTATAATATTCTGTAACTATGTACAAAGCTTTGAATGGTCTCCGCAGTACTTAAGTGATCTTCTACCACACTATATTCATCACGTTCATTATGATCACACAATTCTGGCCTGTTAATGGTTCCTAGAATATCAAAATCCACAAAAGGAGGAAGATCCTAAACTATGGAATAGTCTCCCAAACACTGTTCGTTATGCAGACACACTCTCTCAGTTTAAGTCTAGACTAAAGACTCTATTTATCCAGACATACACCTCATTTAAATAAATGTAATGGCATGTATGCTTATATTATTTTATTTGTTTCCCTGTCTCAACCTATAACTGCTACCTCGACCTCGCATAAGCATTGGCTATTAATCAGATATTTAGGGAAGGGACCTACTAACTATTTTATTTCTCTGTTTAAAAACAATAAGGCAAAAGTACACCATGTACACTAAATGATGACATATAAGCAATGCACCAAAAGTAAGTAAAGTTTGCTTGCTCAACAGTTAGTTTGTGAATGATATCCTTTAATCTCCACACCACATTGAAAAACAGACCCCATGTACACAATGCATATCAAAGAAATGATATAGTCTTATCTGTATGATGTCAATGATGAATGTCCTTCCCAAACAAAGCATGAAGAATACACAAGTCCGTGAATTAAAGTGTTGGTTGTAATCCAAAAAGTCCCCCCATGCAAAATATGTTCCTCAGTGCCGTGGAAAATCCAATCAGAGTTTTTATGCTCCTTATTGTGGCTTTGATCCACTCAAGAATCTGCCAAAGGTGCATTCATAAAGTCTGAAAGCCTCCAGAGTTCATGACTCACACACCCAAACACTGCTCCTAATCCTCACTATGATACATGTGGTGAATAAACATTAAACTCAGGCTTGTGAATCATTTACAGATTGAGCTTTAAATGCAAGGTTTCCCAATCAGGACAGCAGTTCAGTGTTTCGAGTGATAAGCCATGCTTACTTTCCCCATTGCAAAACCTGTTCTACCCACACCTGTCTAACACCTGAGAGTACTAATCTCTAGAGCCCTTTCAGGGTGAGTAGTGGAATTAAGATAGAAAAAAACACATGTAAACAGGTGTGTCTGTTACCAACCTCGGGACTCCTATCCTGAGGTCACCAGAACCGGCTGATCCAGCTCCATTCCTGCTTCGTGTTGGACTCCACTGCTTCATGTCGCTGAGTGATGATGACTAAATGCAGCCGGTGCCAGCCAAACATCACTTCAGTCTATTATGATGGACTTCAGAGGATTAACTGATGCCAACTCCAACCATAGGACATGGGATACTTCATATGCCATTGTCTGAACCTTGGATTTAGGAGGGACCTCACCGAACCTCACTGAAATTACCGGCCGGTTGAACTGCGTTTCACCTCACTGATCTCTGTCCATCACCTCGGTCTATTGATGGACTACGATCTTGAAATGGAATATATAAACTAACTATTGCCAACAAAAGCCTTCATCAGCCAATTAACAAGGACAAGCTCATCTATGTGAACTTCTGCAATTAATCTAGATGGACTTCAAAGCCTGTGGTCATTAATCTTACAGTTCAAACACAATCGATTTTTACTCACTGACACCTTAACACTTAGTTTAATCATTTTAAACCATGATTTTAACTCTACACAAGTAATATTTACATTATATTCATGATGTTAGTCAGGCACTATACAAATAAAAATGAGTTCACTTCAAAGTCTCTGGTGAGTCCAAGAGAGGTTGATACATTTTTTTGTTTGCTCATTTTACAGAAGATAAAACTGTAATATCTATAATGTCTTAGACATTATTGTGTAATTAGATAAAATATGATTGTGAATTGTGTTAAAAAATAAGTAATTAAATAATAATTGTATTTATAACCCCAGTGAGCGAGCTGCGTTTTGGGGGACTCTCGAGGAGGGGATTTATTATGTGTTATATGTGACCACAGGGGTGTTCGTTGGGATATTAGTGGGGTTTAAATGTTAATTCGATGTGCATGTGTTTTCTCTGTTGTGTATTTTTTAATCAATAAAATGTTTTAATTGTAAGTGACATCTAACTTCATCATTAACCGTTTTCACATCTTCTTTGAAAACAAATGTTTATTCTGCAGCTTTGCAATAAGTGGAACATGATAAACACATAATGCAGTATTTAAAGGCATTCATTTTTAATGTTTGCTTATATATTTATTTGATCTGTACAGCACTTTGAGTCAACGGTTGTTTTTAGGGTTCAATAATTAAAGGTCGACTTAACTTCAAAATACAATTCACTCGTTAATGTGTAAAACTTTAAATTGGCTCCAGAATACTGAATGCACCTTTAACATGTAAAAGGGAAAGGATATATTACAGGTCAATATTATTCTCAATTTTTAATGTTTACTGGCAGCGTGAAGAATATGAATAAGTACAGATATTCAATGTAGATGCATATAAAATACAATCATTTATAAAATAACTTGTAGATCAAGTATAATGTAAGTGTAGGACAAGTTAACGTATAAACTGAAAATCAGGTTGTAAAAAGGAATCCAGTAACATCCGTGTAACGAATAGAGAAACATGACAATCACAGATCTCGATTAAAACATTCATTATGCACAATATTAGTTACATTTAAATGACACATTCGGTCTTGTCTGGAATTGTGTGAAATAAACAGAAATCCTGCAATAAACTGTTGTCATAGCAACCGAATACAAACACACTTTAATGTTTATAAATAAATACAATCACAACCGACACGTTCATTTTTTCCCCCCAAGTTTTATTAAGAGATATATTAAAAATTTTTAGACGCCGCGTGGAGTCTTGAAGTTCATGCCAACAGGAGGTTGGGTAACCTGGAGGTTCGACAGGCTGCCGAAATCCTAACGAACAGAAAACAGAAGAAAAGAATGAGGAAACGCACAGTGTGTCGATGTGGTTTTGATCAACGATGATTATTCTAGTCTTTAAGTTCACAACTGCTAAACAAATATCAACATATCAGGACTATAAATGTGTGTAGCTGAACATTGTGTGAGAGATTCAGGGTTTGTCAGGAACAGCATCCAGCAAACACGGGAAACACTTTCAGTTTTCTCTTCCTGTATTATCAATGACCTGGAGACACGTCACCCCACAGTCACTTTCGATACAGGAGTGGAGAAAGAGCGTTCAGTGATTCTCACCAGAAGCTTGAGCATCTCCTTGGTGTCCGTGTCCACCTCGATGATCTCCTGGTCCAGAGCGGAGACCTGCACAACACCACAAACACGTCAACATCCTGTCAGACAGCTCCACACAATATTATTATTATTATTATTATTATTATTATTATTATTATTATTCAGCACGTCACAGATTTAATGACAGATGGGAAGACTTTCAATTAGGGCTGGATTTCAAAGGCTGAATAAGGAAGAGGAAAATAATAAGTCTTAATGCCATTCCTGATCTGATCAGCTGCACACGTGTGTGTGTGTGTGCGCTCCAAATGAACAACATGGAGACTGATATCAAAGACAGCGGTGATATTCCCAGTGTGATTGTAGCTCCGCTTCGGCCATCAAACACCAGCTTCAGATCATAACTGTTCTCGTGCACATGTTGATGAACGGCCTCCTTTTCTTTTTACTTATAATAAAGCGTTAAAGGCGCTTCATTTCAAATCATGGAGATGATCTATACGAGACAAACATCTGCCGCTCGTGTCATGATGATTCAGATAGATCGTTAATTATTGTTTATTCTGTGATGTGTTTTACTGCATCGAACATCTGGCGAGCGATCATTTGTGAGATGAATTGTAATGATTTAATATTGCTTTTCAGCATGTACCGCTAGAGGGCGTGTCTCTATCGGCAGCGGTTTATGAATATACACAAACTGTTTAATATACATGAGTAAACTTGATCATTTCTAGATTGACTTGGTTTAGTCATACACTTGCTATAATGTAATTAGCAGATTTCTTATTCGATTATTTCTGAACATGTGGATTTATTCGATATTAATGTATTTTACATTTAAACTCTGTTGACATCTTCCCCCTGTGGTGCATTAATCTTGCACAGCTTTGTTTCCTATAATGAAAAGGATTTCTCTAACCAGGTTGGCTTGCGTTCTAATAAATAAACATTTATAAGTTGAAATAAATCGTGACTAGTCCACAAGTTTGATAAAAATCGCCCAGCCCTACTTTCAAAAGTACATTGAAAAAGTGAATTCTTCTGGAGGCTGCAGATTAAATCATGTTTACATTAAACTGCGGTTATATATAAACACAATCCCTTCTGCAATTAATGAATACATCAATTAAAATGCTTCTAAAGAACTGAACATTGTGTGAGAGATTCAGGGTTTGTCAGGAACAGCATCCAGCAAACACGGGAAAGACTTTCAGTTTTCTCTTCCTGTATTATCAATGACCTGGAGACACGTCACCCCACAGTCACTTTCGATACAGGAGTGTCAAACGACATCTGACATGCACCGCATGTTTATCTACACTGACTGCGCCATCTTCATGTCATTCCTCCAATCACAAACAACTGACACTAATGTTCAGAAAATCCCACATTTCCCCTTTTAAAAACATCATTAAGATGTTCAACACAATGTCTGAATCATTCTGCAGAGTACATCGAGACTCAAACTGACCTCGGGGACGTAGTTATCTCGTCGTTCTCGCTCTTCCTCCTGCAGTTTGATGGAGATACCTCTGACTGGACCTCTCTGAATTCGCTTCATCAGGTGCGTCACATACCTGCACAAACACACACACACTCAAAACATCACCTTAGACACATACTTCATGATCTGAGACAAGACACGCCATCCCACTGCACCCACATTACCTACAACATCCCACCACACCCAAATAACCAACAACATCCCACCACACAGCACCCACATAACCAACAACATCCCACCACGCTGCACCCACATAACCTGCAACATCCCACCTCACTGCACCAACATAGCCTACAACATTTACATTTATGCATTTGGCAGACGCTTTTATCCAAAGCGACTTACAGTGCACTTATTACAGGGACAATCCCCCCGGAGCAACCTGGAGTTAAGTGCCTTGCTCAAGGGCCCAACAGCGGCAATCTTGGTGGTGCTGGGGCTAGAACCCCCGACCTTCTGGTCAGTAACCCCGAGCCTCAACCACTGAGCCACCACTGCCCCATTTTTACAACATCCCACCACACAGCACCCACATAGCCTACAACACCCCACCACACTGCACCCACATAACCTAAAACAACCCACCACACTGCACCCACATAACCTAAAACATCCCACCTCACTGCACCCACATTACCTACAACACCCCACCACACTGCACCCACATAGCCTACAACACCCCACCACACTGCACCCACATAACCTAAAACAACCCACCACACTGCACCCACATAACCTACAACATCCCACCTCACTGCACCCACATTACCTAAAACATCCCACCTCACTGCACCCACATAACCTAAAACATCCCACCTCACTGCACCCACATTACCTACAACACCCCACCACACTGCACCCACATAACCTACAACACCCCACCACACTGCACCCACATAACCTACAACACCCCACCACACTGCACCCACATAACCTACAACACCCCACCACACTGCACCCACATAACCTAAAACAACCCACCACACTGCACCCACATAACCTAAAACAACCCACCACACTGCACCCACATAACCTAAAACAACCCACCACACTGCACCCACATAACCTAAAACAACCCACCACACTGCACCCACATAACCTAAAACAACCCACCACACTGCACCCACATAACCTAAAACAACCCACCACACTGCACCCACATAACCTAAAACACCCCACCACACTGCACCCACATAACCTACAACACCCCACCACACTGCACCCACATAACCTACAACACCCCACCACACTGCCCCCACATAACCTAAAACAACCCACCACACTGCCCCCACATAACCTAAAACAACCCACCACACTGCACCCACATAACCTAAAACATCACACCTCACTGCACCCACATAACCTAAAACATCCCACCTCACTGCACCCACATAGCCTACAACATCCCACCTCACTGCACCCACATAACCTAAAACATCCCACCACACTGCACCCACATAGCCTACAACATCCCACCTCACTGCACCCACATTACCTACAACATCCCACCTCACTGCACCCACATTACCTACAACATCCCACCTCACTGCACCCACATTACCTACAACACCCCACCTCACTGCACCCACATTACCTACAACACCCCACCACACTGCACCCACATTACCTACAACACCCCACCACACTGCACCCACATTACCTACAACATCCCACCACACTGCACCCACATTACCTACAACACCCCACCACACTGCACCCACATAACCTACAACATCCCACCACACTGCACCCACATAACCTACAACACCCCACCACACTGCACCCACATAGCCTACAACATCCCACCTCACTGCACCCACATTACCTACAACATCCCACCTCACTGCACCCACATTACCTACAACATCCCACCTCACTGCACCCACATTACCTACAACACCCCACCACACTGCACCCACATTACCTACAACATCCCACCACACTGCACCCACATTACCTACAACACCCCACCACACTGCACCCACATTACCTACAACATCCCACCACACTGCACCCACATAACCTACAACATCCCACCACACTGCACCCACATTACCTACAACATCCCATGTAATCTTTGAGAAGTACCCTGGTATATTTAATGAACACAGCGAGTCTGGACCTTAGTTTAACCTCTCGTACCTTTTGAGAGTACAGTATCCCATCACTAAACTGGGGCATTAGGACACACACAGACCACAGGGTGAGCGCCCCCTGCTGGCCTCACTGACCAGGTTCTGACCAGACTCAACCCTGTCTAACTTCAGTGGGTAACCAGGTGAGAGCTGCAGGGTGATGTGGCTACAGTCTATTTATTATAACCCAAACACTGTGATCCAATCATTCATTTAGATACCTGACATTTGATTGGTCACACATGCCGTCACTCACCCGGCGATCTTGTTGCGAAGCTTCTTGCTAGGGATGATGGCGATCTCCTCACACACACGCTTGTTAGTATGGAAGTCATTGCCCAGACGTGTGTAGTACTTCTCAATGATGACCCGAGCGGCCTTCTTCACCGTCTTGGTCCTGACTCGACCCTGAAAAACACCACCACCATCAGAACATGGCAAACAGGAAGACACTCGCAGAACTGTGACGGGTTGGTCATTTTAGGAGACTGAATTTAATCATAATTCTGAATGATTTAAGCATTTATATATCATCACTTTTACATCACAGTACATGTGTCTCTAGAGACAGACAGCACATTGTGTGATCTGGAGACTTAATCAGGAGTTTAAATCCAACACACACACACACACACACTACACCCCAACACGCACACACACACACACACACACTACACCCCAACACGCACACACACACACACACACTACACCCCAACACGCACACACACACACACTACACCCCAACACGCACACACACACACTACACCCCAACACGCACACACACACACAATACACCCCAACACACGCACACACACACACACAATACACCCCAACACGCACGCGCACACACAATACACCCCAACACGCACGCGCGCACACACAATACACCCCAACACGCACGCGCACACACAATACACCCCAACACGCACGCGCACACACAATACACCCCAACACGCACGCACACACACAAAATACACCCCAACACACACACACACACACACACACACACACACACACACAAAATACACCCCAACACACACACGCAGTGTCAGAGCTGTTGCAGTACCACCTAAAAAACAATTACAATTCACACACTAAAGCACTTTCCAGTTGCTCTAATCAGATGTATTAATCAAGAATCATTCATATGATTAACAGTATTAATACACGTTGAAATACGCGCGCGTTCCCATCCGTAAGAGTTTTTAATATCGGACGCGTTTAATGTATCGCACTCATCTGACGCGTCATACTCACACACACACTTGCGGATGAATCCCTAGATCACATTCATGTGTTTGTTGTGATGAATCGATGAGTTTTTAAAACAGATTACAGCAGATTATAACGACAAAGAAACAGTCAGACACCCACCATGATGGATCCGGAGAGTAGAAGAGAGCGGCGAAAGCGCGAAACCGGAAAATGAAGCGTCAGAGAGACGTCACAGCGCTGCACTCACTGACCTCTAGTGGTGGAGGAACGACACTGTTCCAAACTACCACAGTGGTGTCATTAGTAAACAAACTGGATGTTAAAATGTGGAATTATGTGCTTCAATTTCATAATCATTTTGGATATTTGTATTAATGTCTCTTATATGACCAGACATAAATCATTCTGTTAATGGAGTCACGGGTTTAATAGAAAAAAGTCATTAATAAAAGTACAAATGTATATTTGTATATAATGTAAGTGCAAACAATAACATTTTTAACTTCGTCAAGTCTTAAGATTTTATTCACATCCTAATTCATGAACACTAAATAAACTGATTTGAGTTTGATCCTCCAGACAAAAGCTGCATTAAACAGACTGAATTTGGTGGACAAGTAGTTTAAAATAATAATAAAAAAGTAACACTTAGCAAATCTGACAAATAGTTGAATTCTGAAATCATTAGATTAATAATAAAGATTCAATTCTGTCATATTTTTAACAGTAAGAAATAAAAACACATTGCCTTTACATTTGATAAAAATATCAATGTATTTCTATGTATTAATTTCTTCCATCATGTTTTCTTGGCAGGTTCTCTGTGCTGTGCACGATACAAATAAATCAGAATAGAAATCTAAATGTAAATAACACAACAGAATATTTCAAATTGCTTCGGATTCAGAACAATATCAGTATAAAAACATTAACTTTGCAAGCTTAATCTCTAATTATGACTACTACATTTCTAGTAGTACTATATCATACAGTGTGTGTGTATTATATACAGAAGAGACGACTGTAAATCATCCGTTTCTCTGGATTTACTCTTTATACGTGTGTGAGCAAAATAAACTGGTTTTATTCTATAAAGTACTGACAACATTTCTGCCAAACTCCATAAAAATGTCAATTAAAGCAATAATTTGCAGAAAATAACAGCTGCTCAAATAACACAGAAGATGCCGTGTTTTCAGACCTTGAACAATGCAAAGAAAACAAGTTCATATTGATTTATTAAACAGTATGTGATGAGGACTGGAGCGGTCACAAGGAGAATCACACCAGAGAGAAGGTAAAGAAAAGGTCCAAAAAGAAGTTTAATCCAGTAGAGGTGCAAATAGTGTTTTAAAAGCACTCGTATAAACATGGTGGTAACATAAAGCAGTCTGTACCCGTGTGTGGTGCAGTACCCGAGCCCCTCTCCAATCAATGGAGGCTACAGTATATTCTTCTAAAGCAGTGCTACAAGCTCATCCATGTGCTCAAACATTGTCTCCTCCCCTCACACTAGTGCCGCTGGTTTAAATACACAATTTTCCCGCCTTTGCTAATTGGAACAAACACTCACCTCTCCTTTCTTAAGAGTCTTTGAATAAATACATAAGAATGGGTCAAAATGAGAGTTAAAAATTAAACCAATAAATTGGATGCATAATAACATTTGCACTATTAAACAATATATATAACAAAATTACGAGTAAAACAATGAATGGGTCCTTTGAATTCTGTGATGGAGATTCACAGGCTCTCATCACACAATATTAATGTTTTAACAGAGTTCAGAAATCAACATCTGCTGGAATAATCAATCACAGCTTTCATGAGTCTTGGCATGATCTCTGCCAGTCTCTCACATTGCTGTTGGCATGATCTCTGCCAGTCTCTCACATTGCTGTTGGCATGATCTCTGCCAGTCTTTCACATTGCTGTTGGGTGACTTTATGCCACTCCTGGTGCAAATATTAAAGCATCTCTGCTTTGGGTGCATCCATCTTCCTCTTGATCACATTCCAGAGGTGTTCAATGAGGTTCAGGTCTGGAGATTGGGCTGGCCATGTCTGGGTCTTGATCTGGTGCTCCATCCACACCTTGATTGATCTATCTGTGTGGCATGGGGCAATGCCCTTCTGGAAAATCCAATCCTCAAAAGTTGGGGAACATCGTCAGAGCAGAAATAAGTTTTCTTCCAGGATAATCTTGTACGTGACGTAATTCATGTGTCCTTGTTGAAGCACCTCCAGATCATCACCGATCCTCCACCTGATCATCTAACGATTAGCCGGAGACGCCTTCAGACACCCAGTCTCGCACCCACTGGAAAATTTGGTGGCGGATCGATGAAGATCGGAGGATGCTTCAGCTGGAATCGTCTTTGTGAAAGACACATGACACCTGTGATCAGGATTATTCCAGCAAATATTGATTTCTGAACTCCATTAAAACATTAGTATTGTGTTGATTAATAAACAATATGAACTTGTTTTCTTTGCATTATTCAAGGTCTGAAAAAAAAAATTGTCAAGACAAAGATTGTGTTATTTTATTTGGCAGAAATGTTGTCAGTACTTTATAGAATAAAACACGTTTATTTTACTCACACACACATATGAAGGGTAAATCCAGAGAAACAGATCATTTAACTGTCGTCTCTTCAGCATTTCCAGAGCTGTGTGTATAGCGGTCTTATTTTAAGGAAGGGAATCCCTCTCAACGGGGCCCATTATATTTTGGGGGTCTTTGGAATCAAAGTTTGAAAGCCTGTGATTTACCCAATTACATTTTATTTATCTAATAATACATTTGGGGCGAATGATTAGATGAATATTTGGTTATAGAACATGTAATAAACAGCCGGGGAACCAGACTTCATCTCACATCCCAAACCTCAAAGTGCCAGTGAATATAATGATGTAATATGAATATAAACACAAATCACGGATTATTAAAGGTCTGTCTGTTCGAGGTAAAAACAAACAAACCCCAAGTGCTACAGTTCAAACCGTCAATCTATTGGTTGGAAATAAATTACAAAAGGCAATGCTCTCGAAAAACAACATTTTATTAAACGCCTGTACAAGAATGTAAGGAAATATCACAATTATTTACAAAGATTTACACTTAAAATAATTCAGAAATCATGTGAATGAAACATGAAATTATTAATCCTCGTCATCATCATCAATGATTGGCCTGGACCTGAAACACAAAAACGGTTCAGTCCATTCAACAGAACGCAACCCAAAAGCAGCTACAGGACATCTCAATCCAGACAGCATTTAATCTAGAATCACAGCATAGATCACAAACATCCAAACAATGGAGGACTGATCTTAATGCGGTTTCACTGTTGGGGGTCCCACAGGTCAATACTCACTTCCTGGGTGCTTTACTGACACCGCTGCCCCCCGCCTCTTCATCATCAGATGCAGGATGAAGATTCTCTTTCTCAGGATTTCTGCTTGGACCCCCGAAGAAATCGCCAATGCCCTTCTGCCATACGGGGGTGGGCCGCGGGCACACAGGGTTTCCACCCGCATATTTATTCTTGGCTGGACAAACGAAACATCTACATGAATATATAAATCTAAACCAGATCACAAACTCAACTGGTTAAAGGCTCTTACGCAAAACTATGCTGCAGTGTGATATAATTATAATAACCCTGATGTGGTCGAAGAAACAATATTGAGTTCAATAAAGTTTATAATAATAATGCAGCAGCCCAAAATAAATCCTAAAACAGTCTTATAATACATCCTAAATGTGTTACACATTTCTAAATATAAGTGAATACATCGAGTTATTAAAAAGCCCTTATTTTAAAGAAAATCTAAAGCAGTAAAAGTCATTATGAATCCTTTGTGTAGACGTGTGCGCGCTCTCAC
>NC_068324.1:105000-132500 GCF_025860055.1 Xyrauchen texanus
TGTTTGTTGAGTGTTTGTGTAGTGTTTGTTGAGTGTTTGTGTAGTGTTTGTGTAGTGTTTGTTGAGTGTTTGTGTAGTGTTTGTTGAGTGTTTGTGTAGTGTTTGTAGAGTGTTTGTTGAGTGTTTGTGTAGTGTTTGTTGAGTGTTTGTGTAGTGTTTGTGTAGTGTCTGTTGAGTGTTTGTGTAGTTTTGGTGAGTGTTTGTGTAGTTTTGGTGAGTGTTTGTGTAGTGTTCATGTTTCTGTTTGTTTGTGTAGTGTTTGTTGAGTGTTTGTGTAGTTTTGGTGAGTGTTTGTGTAGTGTTCATGTTTCTGTTTGTTTGTGTAGTGTTAATGTGTGTGTAGTGTTTGTTGAGTGTTTGTGTAGTTTTGTTGAGTGTTTGTGTAGTTTTGGTTAAGTGTTTGTGTAGTGTTCATGTTTCTGTTTGTTTGTGTAGTGTTCATGTTTGTGTAGTGTTTGTTGAGTGTTTGTATAGTGTTTGTTGAGTGTTTGTGTAGTTTTGGTTGAGTGTTTGTGTAGTGTTCATGTTTCTGTTTGTTTGTGTAGTGTTAATGTGTGTGTAGTGTTTGTTGAGTGTTTGTGTAGTTTTGGTGAGTGTTTGTGTAGTTTTGGTGAGTGTTTGTGTAGTGTTCATGTTTCTGTTTGTTTGTGTAGTGTTAATGTGTGTGTAGTGTTTGTTGAGTGTTTGTGTAGTGTTTGTTGAGTGTTTGTGTAGTTTTGGTGAGTGTTTGTGTAGTGTTCATGTTTCTGTTTGTTTGTGTAGTGTTAATGTGTGTGTAGTGTTTGTTGAGTGTTTGTGTAGTTTTGGTGAGTGTTTGTGTAGTTTTGGTGAGTGTTTGTGTAGTGTTCATGTTTCTGTTTGTTTGTGTAGTGTTAATGTGTGTGTAGTGTTTGTTGAGTGTTTGTGTAGTTTTGGTGAGTGTTTGTGTAGTTTTGGTTAAGTGTTTGTGTAGTGTTCATGTTTCTGTTTGTTTGTGTAGTGTTCATGTTTGTGTAGTGTTTGTTGAGTGTTTGTATAGTGTTTGTTGAGTGTTTGTGTAGTTTTGGTTGAGTGTTTGTGTAGTGTTCATGTTTGTTGAGTGTTGGTGTAGTGTTAATGTGTGTGTAGTGTTTGTTGAGTGTTTGTATAGTGTTTGTTGAGTGTTTGTGTAGTTTTGGTTGAGTGTTTGTGTAGTGTTCATGTTTGTTGAGTGTTGGTGTAGTGTTAATGTGTGTGTAGTGTTTGTGTAGTGTTAATGTGTGCGTAGTGTTTGTTGAGTGTTTTATAGTGTTTGTTGAGAGTTTGTGTAGTGTTAATGTGTCTGTAGTGTTTGTTGAGTGTTTGTGTAGTGTTTGTTGAGTGTTTGTGTAGTGTTTGTGTAGTGTTTGTTGAGTGTTTGTGTAGTGTTTGTGTAGTGTTTGTTGAGTGTTTGTGTAGTGTTTGTTGAGTGTTTGTGTAGTGTTTGTGTGAGTGTTTGTTGAGTGTTTGTGTAGTGTTTGTTGAGTGTTTGTGTAGTGTTTGTTGAGTGTTTGTGTAGTGTTTGTGTAGTGTTTGTTGAGTGTTTGTGTAGTGTTTGTGTAGTGTTTGTTGAGTGTTTGTGTAGTGTTTGTTGAGTGTTTGTGTAGTGTTTGTTGAGTGTTTGTGTAGTGTTTGTTGAGTGTTTGTGTAGTGTTTGTGTAGTGTTTGTTGTGTGTGTGTGTGCTGTTTCACATCGCCTTGTCATTTCAACTCATCAAATAGTTATTAGTGTTAAATTCCCCCGGCTCATCTGTTTTGGAGCATGTTGCAATCATATGATTTGAAATGACTGTACATAAAACAACAATGAGATTCTCAATGTAAAACATCATATAATGTGTAGTTGTAGAGCTTTCAATAGAGCAAAGGGTGAATATAATTTACAAATCCCTCCTTTTTGTTTATATTACCATTTTTCATACTGTCCCAACTGTTTAGTAATTGGTGTTGTATGTTAGGGTAGTGTTTATAGTGTTTGTTTAGTGGTGTTTATGTTTGTGTAAAGCCACACAGATCCGCTGTCTAATATTGTATTGTTTAATCTCAACGGTTTGAACAGTGAATGTCTTCGTTTGTGTGTCAGGTGGTCACCTGAATCCCGCCGTCTCTCTGGCGATGGTGGTTCTGGGGAAGCTGAAGTTCTGGAAGTTTCCCATCTATATTCTCGCTCAGCTGCTGGGAGCGTTCGCAGGAGCGGCCGGAGTGTTTGGACTCTATTACGGTGAGTTTGTTCCAATGAAAACACTGCACACAAATCGCTAAACTTCACATCCTGTTGCTTCATCCTGCTGTCACTGAAGTTGATCTCGATTCAGTATCATGAGCCATGAAAGAGCAACATCTGAGCAATACGATTTTCCTCTGGTGTCTCTCCACGATCAGGATCATGTGATGACGAATGTGTGTTTTGTTGTTTAGATGCGTTCATGGATTTCACGAGTGGAATTCTGTCTATGACGGGAATCAGTGCCACAGGACACATTTTTGCATCCTATCCCGGCAGACACCTCACAATACTGGGCGGATTTGTGGATCAGGTCAGAACATTGTGTTGATGTTAAAATACTCTTCGTATCCCAGATTAATATGCAGAGACAATAAAAAGTAATATGACCGTCCAGCCCGATACAACACCACTGAATTGACCAATGGAGTGAGTTTGGGGTGGGACTTTCTGTTTGTCTGACCAACAGCAGATGGGGCGTGTATTCACAAAGATGTTAAAAATGATTGAATAAAAAATATTTTTATTTTCGCAGTTAGGTTCAGAGCAGCACAATGACACACTTCAGCTTTAATGTATCTTAATCAGTCTGTTCTTACAACAAACAATGAAATCTATCAGCACAGACTGAGAGAACTGATTCTGGGTCAGTAAACTGTTTACGATGAGAGAAAAGCATTAGTAATAAATGTTTGCTGTTTGACAGAGATGTACAGACTCTCTAGATAAATTAAACTCCACCTGACCTGGAATAATCAACAAGTTTCGTACACACAGTGTTTGTAAACAGATCGAGATCATAGAAACGGAAGAACAGCGTTACACTGAAAAAACATTTTGAGAGTTAATGTTGAGGGTGCACACAGATGGTCAAACCCAGACTAACGTTTGTCCTCATTCTGTGAATTTTCCTAATGCACATTGATTGAACTTTTCTACCCAGAAAACCACTAATTAAATGAGTCTGAGCCAACTGACCTCATTCAGCTTGTTCTCTCACAGATCAACACAATAAACACCACACAGATACACACAACAAACACAATAAACACCACACAGATACACACAACAAACACAATAAACACCACACAGATACACACAACAAACACAATAAACACCACACAGATGAACACCATAAACACCACACATATCAACACAATAAACACCACACAGATGAACACAAAAAACGCCACACATATCAACACAATTAACACCACACAGATACACACAACAAACACAATAAACACCACACAGATACACACAACAAACACAATAAACACCACACAGATGAACACAAAAAACGCCACACATATCAACACAATTAACACCACACAGATACACACAACAAACACAATTAACACCACACAGATACACACAACAAACACAATAAACACCACACAGATACACACAACAAACACAATAAACACCACACAGATGAACACCATAAACACCACACATGTCAACACAATAAACACAACACAGATGAACACCATAAACACCACACATATCAACACAATAAACACCACACAGATGAACACAATTAACACTACACAGATACACACAACAAACACAATAAACGCCACACATATCAACACAATTAACACCACACAGATACACACAACAAACACAATAAACACCACACAGATGAACACAATTAACAGCACACAGATACACACAAAAAACACAATAAACACCACACTTATCAACACAAAAAATGCCACACAGATCAACACAATAAACACCACACAGATGAACACCATAAACACCACACATATCAACACAATTAACACCACACAGATACACACAAAAAACAAAAAAAACACACATATCAACACAATTAACACCACACAGATACACACAACAAACACAATAAACACCACACAGATGAACACAATTAACACTACACAGATACACACAACAAACACAATAAACGCCACACATATCAACACAATTAACACTACACAGATACACACAACAAACACAATAAACGCCACACATATCAACACAATTAACACCACACAGATACACACAACAAACACAATAAACGCCGCACATATCAACACAATTAACACCACACAGATACACACAACAAACACAATAAACACCACACATATCAACACAATTAACACCACACAGATACACACAAAAAACACAATAAACACCACACTTATCAACACAAAAAATGCCACACAGATCAACACAATAAACACCACACAGATGAACACCATAAACACCACACATATCAACACAATTAACACCACACAGATACACACAAAAAACAAAAAAAACACCACACATATCAACACAATTAACACCACACAGAGACACACAACAAACACAATAAACTCCACACTTATCAACACAAAAAATGCCACACAGATCAACACAATAAACACCACACAGATGAACACCATAAACACCACACATATCAACACAATTAACACCACACAGATACACACAACAAACACAATAAACACCACACAGATCAACACAATAAACAGGTAAACACAATTAACACAACACAGATACACACAACAAACACAATAAACTCCACACTTATCAACACAAAAAACACCACACAGATGAACACCATAAACACCACACAGATGAACACCATAAATACCACACAGATGAACACCATAAACACCACACATATCAACACAATAAACACCACACAGATGAACACCATAAACACCACACAGATCAACACAATAAACACCACACAGATGAACACCATAAACACCACACATATCAACACAATTAACACAACACAGATACACACAAAAAACTAAAACAACACCACACATATCAACACAATAAACAGGTAAACACAATTAACACCACACAGATACACACAACAAACACAATAAACTCCACACTTATCAACACAAAAAATGCCACACAGATCAACACAATAAACACCACACAGATGAACACCATAAACACCACACATATCAACACAATAAACACCACACAGATGAACACCATAAACACCACACATATCAACACAATAAACACCACACAGATGAACACCATAAACACCACACAGATCAACACAATAAACACCACACAGATGAACACCATAAACACCACACATATCAACACAATTAACACCACACATATCAACACAATTAAAACCACACAGATACACACAACAAACACAATAAACACCACACATATCAACACAATAAACAGGTAAACACAATAAACACCACACAGATAAACACAATAAACAGGTAAACACAATAAACGGCACACATATAAACACAATAAACGCCACACAGATCAACACAATAAATTCCTCACAGATCAACACCACACAGATAAACACAATAAACACCACACATATAAACACAATAAACAGGTAAACACAATAAACACCACACATATAAACACAATAAACACCACACATATAAACACAATAAACAGGTAAACACAATAAACACCACACAGATCAACACAATAAACACCACACAGATCAACACAATAAACACCACACAGAACTCCAAACATAATGACCATGTTAAACAGGGTTCCTCAAGCACTAACCTGTCTGTCATTGGTCAATCAAACGGATAGTCCCGCCCCAAACTCACTCCATTGGTTGAGGCATGTCGAGTCGCTCAAACAGATGTTTTAAATAGCATCACAGGATCAGTGTTTCACGCTTCAGGAAGTCAAACACTTCACAGAAATGACACATCTTTAACTGGTGAAAGTGATGATGTTGATCTTTCAGCACGTTCAGTGTGTGTCAGATGTGATGACAGATGATGTTTAATCACATGACTCGTGCATCTGTCAGGTGGTTGGCACAGGAATGCTGGTTCTGTGTATTCTGGCCATCAATGACGGGAGGAACATGGGTGCTCCTAAAGGTGTGGAGCCTCTAGCCATCGGTCTGATTCTCCTGGGCATCAGTGTTTCTATGGGCCTGAACTGCGGATACCCGCTGAATCCCGCACGAGATCTCGGGCCGCGGCTCTTCACCGCTGTAGCTGGATGGGGGATGGAGGTGTTCAGGTGAGAAAACATATCAACAGATGATCTGGAACTCTTTGAGAACTCGTCTAGATCTTCAAATCACTGTGTGTGTGTGTGCGTGTGTGTGTGTACTGCAGTACTGCTGATTACTGGTGGTGGATTCCCGTGGCAGGACCGCTGGTGGGGGGTGTGGCCGGTGCAATCATCTACTTCCTGTTGATTGAGTTGCATCACTCCAATCACACGGACAAGCCTCATGAAGAACCTGTGGAAGAGGAGGAGGACGAGGAGGATGAAGATGAGGACAGCAGCCTGAAGGACAAATATGAGATGATCAACATGAGCTAGAAACCAGAAGCATGAATTTACAGAAGATACATGAATGAGTGAATAAATGTTCAATAAAACTTCAGTTCAAATACCACAGAAAATCATTTCAACTCTTATTGTTTGTATTATAAAGACAAACAAAAATGACTCAAAATGGAAACACATTGAAATATTATGCAATATTTAATATACATCTAATATATATGAAAGGGCTGTTTCTACAGAGAGAAATCACACAGGAATCATGTCTGTAACACAAAACCAGACGTTCATCTGCCAAGAAACGTTCCACCTCAAAAGAATGATTCAGAGACACATAATGGCAATAATATACTGTAAGTGCTTTAACAAAAGTACAAGCTGCACATTTGTGCTTTTAACCCTTCAGAACACTTTCCCCATAGATATCCATCGTATGTGCTTTACTGTAAACACTTGTGAGGAATTAAACCATTCTTATGGTAATCGACTGCATGTTACAGACGCTCTAGAGCTGGACTTCAATCCAGAACATTCATGTACATTTGCTCTGTAAGATGTTGTTAATTATACTGTTCATGTTCGATTGATCTGTGCTGTCGTCCTCTCATCAGGAAATCTGTCCAGATTGTGTCTTTATACTGTTCATGAAAAACCTCCAGAGACGAACACACGGCTGCATTTCACATTCAGTGTTTCTGCACATCTCATTAACAGATTTCACTACAACATACAACACGCAACCATTTACTTGTGATCATGTGTTCATGTGATCATGTGTTCATGTGATCATGTGTTCATGTGATCATTTGTTCATGTGATCTTGTGATCATGTGTTAATGTGATCATGTGTTCATGTGATCATATGTTCATGTGATCATGTGTTCATGTGATCATATGTTCATGTGATCATGTGTTAATGTGATCATGTGTTCATGTGATCATATGTTCATGTGATCTTGTGATCATGTGTTAATGTGATCATGTGTTCATGTGATCATATGTTCATGTGATCATGTGTTCATGTGATCATATGTTCATGTGATCATGTGTTAATGTGATCATGTGTTCATGTGATCATATGTTCATGTGATCATGTGTTAATGTGTTCATGTGTTCATGTGATCATGTGTTAATGTGATCATGTGTTCATGTGATCATGTGTTCATGTGATCATGTGATCATATGTTCATGTGATCTTGTGATCATGTGTTAATGTGATCATGTGTTCATGTGATCATATGTTCATGTGATCATGTGTTCATGTGATCATATGTTGATGTGATCATGTGTTAATGTGATCATGTGTTCATGTGATCATATGTTCATGTGATCATGTGTTAATGTGTTCATGTGTTCATGTGATCATATGTTCATGTGATCATGTGTTCATGTGATCATGTGTTAATGTGATCATGTGTTCATGTGATCATATGTTCATGTGATCATTTGTTCATGTGATCATATGTTCATGTGATCATGTGTTCATGTGATCATATTTTCATGTGTTCATGTGATCATGTGTTCATGTGTTCATATGTTCATGTGATCATATGTTCATGTGTTCATGTGATCATGTATTTATGTGATCATATGTTCATGTGATCATGTGTTCATGTGATCATATGTTCATGTGATCATGTGTTCATGTGATCTTGTGATCATGTGTTCATGTGATCATGTGTTCATGTGATCATGTGTTAATGTGATCATGTGTTCATATGTTCATGTGTTCATGTGATAATGTGATCATGTGTTCATGTGATCATGTGTTCATGTGATCATATGTTCATGTGATCATGTGTTCATGTGATCTTGTGATCGTGTGTTCATGTGATCATGTGTTTGTAGACTTATTTGGTTTTGACAATCTTTCATAAACTAAATGTAGCAGTTGTTTTGTGTAATGATATTCCAAGACTCTATCTTTAAGGTTTTTTTGCTGAAATACAGATTAAACATTTACATCAAAGGAATTTTGAGGGAATATTATGGAATCTTGGCTGCGGCTCATTTTCCGATTAATAAATCACTTCCCACACATTGACATGTAAAAGATTACAGTCACATTCAGAGACATTATAATGTAAGATACTCATTATAAAACACTCATCTAGTACTGACACATCTTGCTTTTACTATCATTTACTGGAAATCTGTTTATCAGGTCATCAGGGGACAGAATGTGTTTCTTTTGTTCATGAAACCATCAATCAAAGTCGAGGGGAATTCTGGAATTACAGACGGAGCAATAGGAGTTCATATCTGTAATGACTTTTATCTGTGGGGTCTCTTGAAAAGTCCATAAAACAGAAAATATTACTGCAGAGAAATAGTTGAGTACACGTTGAGATCTGCGCACAGAATGAGACTCTGTTGAGATCTCTTGTGAGCTGTAGATGAGACACACGTGAGATGCAGGAGACAACAGTTAAAGTCTCCTTTAGATAAAGAGATATTAAAGAGATGTGACTCGCAGGAAGGGTTAAATGTGGAGTTTGTGCTCACATGATCATCTCTGTAATTATGAGCTTTAAATGGATCTTGTCATGTTAAGACATCAGAGGCTTTCACTAAGGAAGTAAAAACACCCTCAGCACCTTTATATAGTATTTATAATGGCAATAAAAAGTGTACACAAGCCCTGACTGCAGTATTTAAACCACTTGAATATGTTCTGTTCTCACATCATACAATAATACAATACAAATATATATTCAATGTCATTTTATGAAACACAAAAGTTAATATATGTGAAGCTAAATCACTTTTTGTCAATCCCTAAGAGTATCTGGTAAGTGTCAAATAAAGTGTAAATAAAATGGGCTCATTAACATGCATTCAGCACACACTTTACACACGTGTTCATCTGAAGAAGACTGTAACATGAGAAGTGCTGCAATATAATGCTCCATCAACGCTGAGAGAACATGTCAAGACTCAACATGTTCACCCAAAAATGTAAATTCTCTCATCCTTTATTCACCCTCATGCATCCCAGATGTGTGTGACTTTCTTTCTTCTGCAGAACACAAATGAAGATTTGTAGAATAATATTTCAGCTCTGTAGTTTCATACAATGCAAGTGAATGGTGACCAGAACTTTGAAGCTCCAAAATGCAGATAGTCACGTGACGCCATACGAGGAGCGGATGTGTGAACGGCGAGCTCTGCACACTTTGCTAGTTTTTTATTTTTGTGTTATAATCGGGTGAGATTTGATACATCCTGCTACATATTTGCTCTTTGAAGTCAATATGGCAAATAATTCAAAATCCTTGGGCTCTAGAGATATTAAAAGACACTTACGTGCTCAAGCTGAAACCTCTGACGGGCCGGGGACTCAGTTTGGATGGTGCAGAGGGAGAAATCCAGCGTCAATGGTCCAACAGGTTACAGCAATGGAAACTAAATTATCTGAGTTGGTTAGAAGAGTGGCAGATGTTGAGATGGATCGATTATCTGAAGTCATCGGAGAGGGAATTATCTCATTATCTGATAATCCATTGGTGTTCTTGAAAAACTTGAAGATCTTGAGAATAGCCACAGGAATAATATCCGAATTGTTGGAATTCCTGAGGAAGGCGGAAATATGGTGAAATTCCAGCACAAGCTCTTCCCGAGTTTGCTCGCAATTAGAGGCCATTAGCTGGAAATTGAGCGAGCTCACAGAGTTCCTGCTCGGCGATCCGCTAAGGGAGACCGGCCTCAATCAATCCTGGCCAAACTGAGAATAGATGTTTCTCATGTGAGTGGATTGACTCGCTGTACTGACTCTTGGCTGTCTGAGGAAGCTGGGCGCCTGGCTTTTATAGAGTTGATGGACTGAGGAAATCATGGTGTGTTTCGTATGTGGCCTCTGAGTCAACTTGACCGTCCGAGGAATCAAGACGCCTGTTTAGTTTCTTTTTGTGCTGGTTCCGCCCAGCGGCTGGAGTTTGTTTTGTAGAGAAACATACCTTTGGGACAACTGTGGATGAATCTGTTCGTTCTTTGTGTTTATTCTGCCTATTATGTGGAGTTTGTTTTGCAAAGTATTTTCTGTTATATAATTTTGCCTCACAAAATGTGTACAGAAGCACCGGACTCGAGCAATCTGATGCAATGTTGTCTCGGAGACTCTCATAGGCGTACATGGACTGTTTGGGTTTAGAGGGATGGATGCCGGTTAACACTGTCGCGCACGGGTTAATGCGCACATTTTTCTTTTTTCTGTGTGTCTTGTTCTGGGGGGAGTTCAGGGTTATATTGTTGCACTAATGTTGAAATGTGGTCTTTATAATTTTGTTTTTGACACACAATCAAATTTTTCTAATATGTCAAAATGTCAAATGTTAATGTGAGTGTCTCTCTCCATGCGGAATGTGACTGGGTTGGGCACCCCATAAAAAGAAGGAAGGTTATTTCCCTTCTTAAACGTAAGAAATATGATATAGTGTTTCTTCAAGAAATACATCTTTCTCCAATGGAAGCTGAAAGATTGAGGAAGATATGGGGTGGACGTGTGTTCTTTAGTGCTGGCTCGAGTAAGAGCAGGGGAGTCATTACACTGATAAATAACATCTACAGTTCAAATGTCTCAAACAGGTTAAAGATAAATTAGGTTAATTTTGGGTTGATTTTGGCTAATATTTATGCACCTAACGTTGATGATCGTGGATGATCGTGGCCATGGTTCTCAGCAGGAAACCGATGGAGTGCGTACTCCAGGTAGGGAATGAGGTTTTGCCCCAAGTGAAGGAGTTCAAGTACCTCGGGGTCTTGTTCACGAGTGAGGGGACAATGGAGCGGGAGGTTGGCCGGAGAATCGGGGCAGCAGGGGCGGTATTGCACTCGCTCTATCGCACCGTTGTCACGAAAAGAGAGCTGAGCCGAAAGGCAAAGCTCTCGATCTACCGGTCAATTTTTGTTCCTACCCTCACCTATGGTCATGAAGGCTGGGTCATGACCGAAAGAACTAGGTCGCGAGTACAAGCGGCCGAAATGGGCTTCCTCAGAAGGGTGGCGGGCTTCTCCCTTAGAGATAGGGTGAGGAGCTCAGTCATCCGTGAGGAGCTCGGAGTAGAGCCGCTGCTCCTTTGCGTTGAAAGGAGTCAGTTGAGGTGGTTTGGGCATCTGGTAAGGTTGCCCCCTGGCCGCCTCCCTAGGGAGGTGTTTCAGGCACGTCCAGCTGGGAGGAGGCCTCGGGGAAGACCCAGGACTAGGTGGAGAGATTACATCTCCACACTGGCCTGGGAACGCCTCGGGGTCGCCCAGTCAGAGCTGGTTAATGTGGCTCGGGATAGGGAAGTTTGGGGCCCCCTGCTGGAGCAGCTGCCCCCGCGACCCGACTTCGGATAAGCGGTTGAAGATGGATGGATGGATGGACGTTGATGATCAGGGCTTTTGCAAGCCGCTGGAACCCCTCATAATATAATATTGGGAGGAGACTTTAATCTATTGATGATTCAGTCCTTGATCATAGTGAAGCAAAAGTGTGTAAGTCCCCGAGAGCAACATTGATGTCCGAATTATGAATCTAAGTCCGGGAAAAAGAAAATATTGTGATTCTTCCAAAAAAGCTTTGCTTTGCTCCTCGCCTGGTGCAACATGAGATCTTTATCGGATGATCTCAGAAATTTGGCCAGAATTGATCGAGGCCCGTCTCCCTCAGCAGATCTGTGAGCCGGAACTCTGTGAGTTCGCTCGATTTCCAGTTTGTGGCCTGTTATGTCGAGCAGACTCATGAAGAGCTCATCAAGGAATTTCACCATATACCTTCTTCATGCTCAGGAATTCCAACAATCCGTATGTTATGTTATGGGTTTAGGTTTATGTAATGTGATTCCATGTTTTCTGTTATTTTTATTGGATTTGTCATTGGAATAAAAAAATTGTTAATGGCAACAACAACAAAAATCTCCAAAAAGCACATAAAGGCAGCATAAAAGTAATCCATAAGATTCCAGTGGTTTAATCCATGTCTTCAGAAGTGATATGACAGATGTGGGGGAGAAACAGATCAATATTTCAGAACTTTTTTACTATATGAATCTACACATTTGACCAGCCCAAACCAGTAGGTGGCTGAAAGTGAAAGTGAAGATTTACAGTAAAAAGGACATAAATATTGATCTGTTTCTCACCCACACCTGTAATATCACTTCTGAAGACATGGATTAAACCACTGGAGTCTTATGGATTATTTCCTTTATGGGATTTTTGAAGTTCTGGTCACCATTCACTTGCATTGTATGCCTGGTCACTTGAATTGCATTGCACTTGCAGAGCTGAAATGTTGTTCTAAAAATCTTTATTTGTGTTCTGCAGAAGAAAGAAAGTCAAACACATCTGGGATGGCATGAGGGTAAGTAAATGATGACAGGAATTTCATTTTTGGGTGAACTGTCCCTAAGTCACAAATGCTTGAAATTTAACAACATTTAAAGACACAGTTTATATTTTCTGTTCCAATTGTCCCACACCATTTTCCCCATTTAACGTGTGCCAAAAGCCAGCAGCCAATCAGAGAAAAGTAAGTTTGCCTATGAGTCATCCAGTCCCTCCCAATGTCTCTCTTTCTCTCTCTCTCTCTCTTTATCTCTCTCTCCATGTGTCCTTTTACCTTTAGCAGCTCTTAAAACAGGTTCCTCCCTCGAGCGGGCGGCATTCTCTCCCAACAGATCCAGTGGACTTTTCCATCATCTCCTTGAATCATGTTGATCTACAGCAGGGTCGTGACCTCTTTATGTCTCATTTACACTTTGACTTCAGCTGTAGAAGAAAAAACAAACTTCACAGGTGAGAAATAAAGCATTCCTTCACATTCTGTACGTTAAAGTCTGATGTTTATGAAGAGAGCTCTTATTTTAGACTGTGATTATATACCTCTATAAAGTTCTTACATAAAGTCTTTGAACGTTTGCCATGGAAACATTTAACAAACCACAGGATAGTGCTGCTGCGGCTAGTTAAATGTTCTGAAAAGACACGTGTGTGTGTGTATGTGGTGTGTGTGTGTGTGTGTGTGTGTGTGTATGTGTGTGTGTGTGTGTGTGTGTGTGTGTATGTGGTGTGTGTGTGTGTGTGTATGTGTGTGTGTGTGTGTGTGTGTGTGTGTGTGTGTGTGTGTGTGTGTGTGTGTGTGTGTATGTGTGGTGTGTGTGTGTGTGTATGTGTGGTGTGTGTGTGGGTATGTGTGAGCGTGTATTTATCACTTTGTGGGGACCAAATGTCCCCATAAGGATAGTAAAACCCGAAATGTTTGACCTTGTGGGGACATTTTGTCGGTCCCCATGAGGAAAACAGCTTATAAATCATACTAAATTATGTTTTTTGAAAATGTAAAAATGCAGAAAGTTTTCTGTGAGGGTTAGGTTTAGGGGTAGGGTTGGGTTTAGGGGATAGAATATAAAGTTTGTACAGTATAAAAACCATTATGTCTATGGAAAGTCCCCATAAAACATGGAAACACAACATGTGTGTGTGAGTGTGTGTGAGAGTGTGAGTGTGTGTATGTGTGGTGTGTGTGTGTGTGTGTGTGTATATGTGGTGTGTATGTGTGTGTGTGTATGTGTGGTGTGTGTGTGTGTGTGTGTATGTGTGGTGTGTGTGTGGGTATGTGTGTGTGAGTGTGTGTGAGAGTGTGAGTGTGTGTATGTGTGGTGTGTGTGTGTGTGTGTGTCAAGTCAAGTCATTTTTATTTGTATAGCGCTTTCACAACACACATCGTTTCAAAGCAGCTTTACAGAAGGTAAGATATTAACAGAAGATACAACTGAAATATATATAATGTCTTCGAGTCATTGTTGTGTAATTAGATAAAATATGATTGTGAATTGTGTTAAAAAAATAAGTAATTAAATAATAATTGTATTTATAACACAAGTTGAAGGTGACTGAAGGAACACATAACTCCATAGATGTTGATTAATGGAGAAAAATAACCTTGGGAGAAACCAGACTCACTGTGGGGGCCAGTTCCCCTCTGACTAACCCCACCCTAACCCTAAACCAGACTCACTGTGGGGGCCAGTTCCCCTCTGACTAAACCCACCCTAATCCTAAACCAGACTCACTGTGGGGGCCAGTTCCCCTCTGACTAACCCCACCCTAACCCTAAACCAGACTCACTGTGGGGGCCAGTTCCCCTCTGACTAACCCCAACCTAACCCTAAACCAGACTCACTGTGGGGGCCAGTTCCCTCTGACTAACCCCAACCTAACCCTAAACCAGACTCACTGTGGGGGCCAGTTCCCTCTGACTAACCCCACCCTAACCCTAAACCAGACTCACTGTGGGGGCCAGTTCCCTCTGACTAACCCCAACCTAACCCTAAACCAGACTCACTGTGGGGGCCAGTTCCCTCTGACTAACCCCACCCTAACCCTAAACCAGACTCACTGTGGGGGCCAGTTCCTCTGACTAACCCCACCCTAACCCTAAACCAGACTCACTGTGGGGGCCAGTTCCCTCTGACTAACCCCAACCTAACCCTAAACCAGACTCACTGTGGGGGCCAGTTCCCCTCTGACTAACCCCACCCTAACCCTAAACCAGACTCACTGTGGGGGCCAGTTCCCTCTGACTAACCCCACCCTAACCCTAAACCAGACTCACTGTGGGGGCCAGTTCCCTCTGACTAACCCCACCCTAACCCTAAACCAGACTCACTGTGGGGGCCAGTTCCCTCTGACTAACCCCACCCTAACCCTAAACCAGACTCACTGTGGGGGCCAGTTCCCCTCTGACTAACCCCACCCTAACCCTAAACCAGACTCACTGTGGGGGCCAGTTCCCCTCTGACTAACCCCACCCTAACCCTAAACCAGACTCACTGTGGGGGCCAGATCCCCTCTGACAAACCCTAACCCAGACTCACTGTGGGGGCCAGTTCCCCTCTGGCTAACCCCACCCTAATCCTAAACCAGACTCACTTTGGGGGCCAGTTCCCCTCTGACTAACCCCACCCTAATCCTAAACCAGACTCACTGTGGGGGCCAGTTCCCCTCTGACTAACCCCACCCTAATCCTAAACCAGACTCACTGTGGGGGCCAGTTCCCCTCTGAATAACCCCACCCTAACCCTAAACCAGACTCACTGTGGGGGCCAGTTCCCCTCTGACTAACCCCACCCTAACCTTAAACCAGACTCACTGTGGGGGCCAGTTCCCCTCTGACTAACCCCATCCTAACCCTAGATCAATAATCTAGTCTTGAGGTCATGAACGCATGAAGTAGTTTTTCGGCATCAGCAACAGAGAGCATGTGCCGTAATTTAGCAATATTTCTTAGGTGGGTTTGCTGTTCTACAAACATTTCTAATTTGATTTTCAAAGGACAGATTGGTATCAAATATAACACCTAAGTTCTTCGCTGTTGAAGATGATGTAACAGAACATCCATCTAGAGTCAAATTATATTTTAGTGGCTTATTTTTAGAGGTTTTTTGTCCAATAATTAGTGCCTCTGTTTTGTCAGAATTGAGTAGAAGGAAATTTCTGGCCATCCAATCTTTGATTTGGAGAATTGTGAAATCTCATCAGGTTTTGAAGAAATATAAAGTTGGTGTGACGTACACTCACCTAAAGGATTATTAGGAACACATACTAATACTGTGTTTGACCCACTTTCGCCTTCAGAACTGCCTTAATTCTACGTGGCATTGATTCAACAAGGTGCTGAAAGCATTCTTTCGAAATGTTGGCCCATATTGATAGGATAGCATCTTGCAGTTGATGGAGATTTGTGGGATGCACATCCAGGGCACAAAGCTCCCATTCCACCACATCCCAAAGATGCTCTATTGGGTTGAGATCTGGTGACTGTGGGGGCCATTTTAGTTCAGTGAACTCATTGTCATGTTCAAGAAACCGATTTGAAATGATTCGAGCTTTGTGACATGGTGCATTATCCTGCTGGAAGTAGCCATCAGAGGATGGGTACATGGTGGCCATAAAGGGATGGACATGGTCAGAAACAATGCTCAGGTAGGCCGTGGCATTTAAACGATGCCCAATTGGCACAAAGGGGCCTAAAGTGTGCCAAGAAAACATCCCCCACACCATTACACCACCACCACCAGCCTGCACAGTGGTAACAAGGCATGATGGATCCATGTTCTCATTCTGTTTACGCCAAATTCTGACTCTACCATCTGAATGTCTCAACAGAAATCGAGACTCATCAGACAGGCAACATTTTTCCAGTCTTCAACTGTCCAATTTTGGTGAGCTCTTGCAAATTGTAGCCTCTTTTTCCTATTTGTAGTGGACATGAGTGGTACCCGGTGGGGTCTTCTGCTGTTGTAGCCCATCCGCCTCAAGGTTGTGTGTGTTGTGGCTTCACAAATGCTTTGCTGCATACCTCGGTTGTAACGAGTGGTTATTTCAGTCAAAGTTGCTCTTCTATCAGCTTGAATCAGTCGGCCCATTCTCCTCTGACCTCTAGCATCAACAAGGCATTTTCGCCCACAGGACTGCCGCATACTGGATGTTTTTCCCTTTTCACACCATTCTTTGTAAACCCTAGAAATGGTTGTGCGTGTGAAAATCCCAGTAACTGAGCAGATTGTGAAATACTCAGACCGGCCCGTCTGGCACCAACAACCATGCCACGCTCAAAATTGCTTAAATCACCTTTCTTTCCCATTCTGACATTCAGTTTGGAGTTCAGGAGATTGTCTTGACTAGGACCACACCCCTAAATGCATTGAAGCAACTGCCATGTGATTCGTTGATTAGATAATTGCATTAATGAGAAATTGAACAGGTGTTCCTAATAATCCTTTAGGTGAGTGTAGTTCGATGGGAAGGAGGCGAAAAACGGCTTGATAATATAAATAATAGTTTAATTGGTAAACTGAAACAAAAGACAAACACACACATGACGGACATGTCCATCTCTCTCTCCTCGCACCACCGTCTGCCATTGGCCTTTATCCCTCTCGGAGGCTTAATTAGCCTGATAAGGGACCGAGTATGTATAATCACAACCCGGCCCCGCCCTGCCACAGTTGTGTATCATCGGTATTACAGTGGAAACTTATTCCACAATTCCTGATTATATCTCCCAGGGGAAGCATATACAAGGAGAAAAGCAGAGGCCCTAAAACTGATCCCTGTGGCACTCCATACTTAACTTTTGTTTGGTTTGACAATTCCTCATTTACATCGACAAAGTGGTAGTGGTCTGCTAAATATGACCTAAACCATGCTAATGCAACTCCACAAATGCCAACATAATTCTCCAACCTATTCAAGAGAATGTCGTGATCTATCGTGTCGAATGCAGCACTGAGATCTAAAAGCACTAGAAGAGAAATGTAGCCGCGATCAGATGATAAGAGTCATGTGTAACTCTGATAAGTGCAATCTCTGTACTGTGATGAGGCCTAAATCGTGACTGAAATTCTTCATATATACTATTTCTCTGTAGAAATGAACATATTTGGGAGGACACTACCTTTTCTAGTATTTTTGACATAAACGGGAGATTTGAAATCGGTCTATAATTATCCAGTTCTCCAGGATCAAGTTGTAGCTTCTTAATAAGCGGTTTGATAATTGCCATTTTAAAGTTTCTTGGGACATGTCCTAAGCATAGCGAGGAGTTAATGATATTAAGAAGAGGTTCTGAGATTACAGCAGATACCTCTTTTAAGAGCTTAGTTGGTATAGGATCTAACAAACATGTTGTGGCTTTTGATGTTTCGATAAGTTTGTTCTTCCTGACCTATGATAGCGAAGGATTGAAGTTAATCATGAGGAAAATTGTTATACACTGTTTTCTGAGGTGCTATGACAGATGATTTCATAATTTCATATTTATTAGTAAAGAAATACATGAAGTCATTACACTTTCGCTGCGACAGAATATCCGGTTCGGTTGAGGCTTTATTCCTAACCAATTTAGCCACAATACTGAATAAACATCTAGGATTGAGTTTACTAAAATATGCTGATCTGGCAGCTTTTAGTGCCTGTTTGTAGCTACAGACACTATCCTTCCATGCACCACGAAATACTTCTAATTTTGTATTCTTCCACATGCGCTCCATTTTCCGAGCTGCTTTCTTGAGAGCATAAGTGTGATCACTGTACCATGGTGCAGGGCTTATTTCTTTAATTTTCTTTAATCGAAGTGGGGCGACAACATCAAGGGTGCTAGAGAAGACTGCATTTATATTTTTTGTTATTTCATCAAGTTCTTCTGGGCTTTGGGGTTTATTGAGTATATGAGATAGATCTGGAAGAGTATTAGTGAAGCTATCTTTAGTGGTCGAAAGAATAGTTCTAACTGAACGATAGCGTGGTGTAGATTGAGTAACATTAGCTGATTGCAGCATACAAGAGACGAGGTAATGATCCGTGATGTCGTCGCTCTGCTGCAGAATTTCTATATTATCAACATCAACTCCATATGATAGAATTAAATCTAGCATATGATTATGGTGATGAGTTGGTCCTGTCACATTTTTTCTGACTCCAAGACAGTTGAGAATATCGATAAATGCTAATCCCAATGTATCATTTTCATTATCTATGTGAATGTTGAAGTCACCAACAATTAAAGCTCTATCCACAGTAAGTACTTGATCTGATAAAGAAATTTGCAAAATCACCAAAGAAATCAGAATACGGCCCAGGTGATCTATATACTGTAATAAGAGATTTTTTATTTATATCTGACTGTCACATTAAGCATAATTAGTTCAAAAGACTTATATTTATATCCTGCCCTCTGAGTAACACCAAAAACTTCACTGTAAATTGTAGCAACACCTCCGCGACCCTTCAGACGAGGCTTATGTTTATTACAATAACCTGGGGGAGTAGATTCATTTAAACTTGTGTGTGTGTGTGTGTGTGTGCACAGATGCTGCTGTAGAGACTCACATCTTGAATCATGTGAAGACTCCACTGCTGGTCAAATCCAGTTTCCATGTGTATCTTGAGGGAAATGTGTTTGAAGAAACCTGCGCTGTGGTTCCGTTCAGATCTGAAACCCTGGACAGATGTAGCTACAACAGAAGTGATCCACTGGTGCTGATCATACATGGATGGACGGTAACAAAATCCTTCATCACATGATGCCAACTGTGCTGTTTCGTGACATCTAGACAAACACAAACACCTGATAACAGCAGATTCTCATGAGAAGGTTTGACTCATTTACGGCCCTTCTGTATGAAGAACTGAACTCATGTCAACAAACATGTAGAACAGACAGGAAGTTAAAGGTCTCCTGGAGAGAAACGGGTTCAACATTTGCTGGTTCAACATAAAAAGCATGTTTATATTTGAATATACTTCTGTTACTGTTACATCAACACTCACAAGTCTGTTCACTGACTGATGAATATTACACACAAAAATGACAAGCACTTTCCAAACTCACAAGCCCTAACGTGATTGGCTGACACATAATTCTATTAAACACACAGTGTGCTGGAGATGAATGTTCATGACTTGAATGATATTAATCTCCTGTGATGCATGAACACACTGATGGACACTGATAGTAGACCAATTAAATCAAGTTGAGTGTGACAAATGTTTTATCAAGACTTTACTCTCTAGAAGTTCACAGAGATAAAAGTGGCCATTAAAGTTGAAGAAACAGCAGTATTTTCAGTGTGACACTTGTTCTCTCTGCAGATGAATGGGATCATGGAACAGTGGATCTTCAGGTTGGCTTCTGCTCTGAAGATCAGGATTGGTCAGGTCAATGTGCTCATCAGTGATTGGAGGAATCTGGCCCTGAAGCCTTATCCAATCGCGGCCAAGAACAGCCATCAGGTGGGACAGGATGTGGCTGTGCTGCTCAAGTGGCTGGAGGTGATTAAACTTCCACATGGAAACATTTTCACATTGAAACCTACAAAATATAAAACCCTACAAAAGCTGCTGGTCCAATATGAACACATATAAGGTTGAAGTCAGAAGTTTACACACACTTTGTTAGTATTTCAGTCTCTGGCCACAGCGTAGAGTCAGCCCTGGTCAGAGTCACAAATGATCTTCTTGTGGCTGCTGACCAGGGCTCTCCATCTCTCCTTATTCTCTTGGACCTCACAGCCGCCTTCGACACTGTTGATCACATCATCTTACTCCATCGTCTGCAACACTTCATTGGCATCTCACATACAGCACTTCAATGGTTTCGATCCTACCTGACTGATAGAGTTGAGTATGTGGCCCTGGGGGGAGCCAGGTCGAGGCCCTACACAGTTACTTGTGGAGTGCCCCAGGGCTCTGTTCTCGGCCCTACTCTCTTTTCCATTTATATGCTCCCACTGGGCCACATCATCAGCAATCATGGCGTTGCCTTCCATTGCTATGCTGATGATACTCAGCTCTATGTCAAGCTGGACCCCATATCATCTACACCTTCACTCTCCACTTTAAATGCCTGCCTGGAGGAGACAAGGGCATGGATGACGGATAACTTCCTCCAGTTAAACAGCACCAAAACTGAAGGTCTCCTCATTGGGACCCCACACCAACTCCGATCTTCCCCCCTGACAGTCTACTCATTTGCTGGCCATGATATTTCTTTGACGTCCTCTATAATAAACTTGGGGGTTCGATTTGACGCCCACCTATCATTTAACACTCACATCCAACACACCTGTAAAACTGCACTTTTTCATCTCCGGAACATTTCCAAACTCCGCCCCTCCCTCTCTTTTTCTGATGCAGAGATGCTGGTGCATGCCTTTGTCGCCTCCAGGCTTGACTACTGCAATTCACTACTTGTTGGGATCCCTGGCAGGAGCATACAAAGATTGCAGTACATTCAGAACTGCGCTGCCAGGGTCCTGATGGGGGTTCGCAAAATTGAGCACATCACACCCATCCTCCAAAAACTTCACTGGCTCCCTGTTAGACTCAGGATTGATTATAAGATCTGTCTCCTGACCTATCAGTGTGTCTACGGTAGCGCACCAGTGTACCTTAAAGAACTCATTACTTTGCATAATCCACACCGACATCTCCGCTCTTCTGACAGCCACAAACTCCAGGTTCCTAAGTCCAAACTCTGTACTATGGGAGATAGGGCCTTCCAGGTAGCTGCGCCTAGAATGTGGAATGCTCTCCCTAATCACCTGAGGGCGCCACAGTCTATAGAGGTTTTTAAAAATAAATTAAAGACCCACTTATTTTTAACTGCTTTTTCTTAAAACATATCCTGTTCTTGTTGTCACCAATTGTTCTTAATTTTGTTATTAAGTGTTTTAATCTATTTTTATTTTTTATTGTTTTTTTGTTTTTTTTTACCTGTGCACTTGTAGCACTTTGAGATATGTTCCTTCATGTGTAAAGTGCATTACAAATAAAATTTATTATTATTATTATTATTTGGCAGCATTGCCTTTAAATTGTTTAACTTGGGTCAAATGTTTTGGGTTTCCGTCCACAAGCTTCTCACAATCAGTTGCTGGAATTTTGTCCCATTCCCCCAGACAGAACTGGAGTAACTGAGTCAGGTTTGTAGACCTCCTTGCTCACACACGCTTTTCCAGTTGAGGTCAGGGCTTTGTGATGCCGCTCCAATATCTTGACTTTGTTACGCTTATTTTGCCACAACTTTGGAGGTGTGCTTGGGGTCATTGTCCCTTTGGAAGACCCATTTGCGACCGAGCATTAACTTCCTGGCTGTCTCACCCTTTTTCCTCCAAACATAACGTTGTTTCCTCCAAACAAACAATTGTTATAATGGTCAAACAGTAAAATGTTTGTTTCATCAGACCAGAGGACATTTCTGCAAAAGTCAGATCTTTGTCCTCATGTGCACTTGCAAACTGTAGTCTGGCTTTTTTATGGTGGTTTTGGAGCAGCGGCTTCTTCCTTGCTGAGCAGCCTTTCAGGTGATGTCCATATAGGACTCGTTTGCTGTGGATCTAGATACTCGTCCACCTGTTTCCTCCAGCATCTTCACAAGGTCCTTTGCTGTTGTTCTGGGATTGATTTGCACTTTTCACACAAACTACGTTCATCTCTAGGAGACAGAATGTGTCTCCTTCCTGAGCGGTGTGATGACTGTGTGATCCCATGGTGTTTATACTTGCAAATTATTGTTGTCAGTGTGGTGAGAGACAGGACCCAAGAGCAGAGGAAAACAGTCAATAGGATTTATTTACAACAAAAACTTCCTTTTCAAACAAAGTGAGCCCAGGCAATGATCTTCCCCGACACGTGGGCAGAGGCTGAGCAATCAAGAGGCAGGCAGTGCTTGCAGCTGAAGATTGTAATGATCACCGTTTCCATGGAAACAATCAGTGTTCCCATGGAAATGCTGATTCATCGTGCCAGCATCACCTGAAACACATAATGGCCAAATTTAAAAACAGACTGGGAACGATGATGCCACGGCCCTTGTCAGACAAAAACCCAACCTGGCAAGGTGACCAGACCGTGACATCACTGGAGAGCAAATGGCGGTAACTCGCTTACCAAACAACCGGTCCCGTGCCCTCACACAAAGGGGGTACGCTAAACACTAAGGTAGGCTGATACTGCCATGGCCCTTGTCAGACAAATCCCCAACCTGACAAGGTGAGCAGACCGTGACATTTGTTTGTACAGATGATCGTGGCACCTTCAAGTGTTTGTAAATTGCTCCCAAGGATGAACCAGACTTGTGGAGGTCCACAATAGTTTTCTGAGGTCTTGACTGATTTATTTTTATTTCCAAATCTGTAGAGGGTTTAAAAAATGCGTTTCAATGACTTCAACTTAAGTGTATGTAAACTTCTGACTTCAACTGTATATACGAGTGAAGCGTATGATTGAGTCCTGATGTCACTTCCTCTCTTGACAGGAAGCTGTCCAGCTCTCCATGGATAAAGTGCATCTGATTGGCTACAGTCTGGGCGCACATGTGGCTGGATCAGCAGGAAGTCACTTCAGAGGCTCCAGGAAAGTCGGCCGCATCACTGGTGTGTTTACACCTTATAATATGAAACAGATCTACATTCAAACACACATTTCAGAGTTTGACAATGTTTAAATTCAGGTGTTCTGATATACAACTAACACGTTTTTTCAGATTTGTTTTAGGTTGTACGTGACCGAACATTCAGAAACATTCCCTTAACCTTTTTATTCCCAGAACCTTTCTGCAACCTTGCTGCACCTCAACAAACAGACAAGCCATTGATAGATTATTATAAGGAATTATGCTGTATGTGAACATCACACTGAAAACACCTTGATTTTGCATTTCCTAAAACACTGTACCTCATTAATGGATATTAATATGCAAATACTGAAGTAAACTAATCCACATAACCAATGACTTCAACACAATCGAGGGTTTTCAAAATCAGAAATGTATGACTGACATTTAAAATTGAATAAACAATTGACCGTAACTAGGCTAACATTAAATACATTTCTAACCACTGACGTGTGCAGACTTCTCTGTTTCTCTTCATTTGTGCTCAATAATAAAAAATTATAAAAAATAAATAAAATAAAAATCATGTTCTTTTCGATTGTCTGAGAAACATCTTTATCAGATCAACGTGTATTTATTTTCACATCAACATGTAAATATGTATTTTTTATGGTAGGAATTGGTCCCCCCACAAAAAAGAGAAAATAACCAAATGAGAACCATGAACCATGCACTAATGTTAGGGGACATGAACACTCACGGACATCTCACATCACAAGCGTGATCAGAGCGTGAGCAGAGCATCCATATTAACAGACTAGAGCATTCACATTGGAAGCGTCAGAAGCGCGTCAGTAACGTGTCAGTAACGTGTCAGTGGGTGTCAGTGGCACGCCGCATCAGTAACGAGTCAGTGGAGCGACAGTTGCGCATCAATAGCGCGTCAGTAGCGCGTCAGTATCGCTTCATGCACGCTTCAGTGGCACATCAGTGGCACATCAATGGCGCATCAGTGGCACATCAGTAACGAGTCAGTAACGCTTAAGTGGTGTGTCAGTGGCACGTCAGAGGTGCTTCAGTGGCGCGTCAGTAACGGGTCAGTAACGAGCCAGTGGCGCGTCATTGGCGTGTCAGTGGCGCGTGAGTAGCGCGTCAGTGGCGCATCAGTGGTGCTTCAGTGGCGCGTCAGTAACGAGTCATTAACGAGCCAGTGGCGCGTCAGTAATGAGTCAGTGGCGCGTGAGTAGCGTGTCAGTGGCGCATCAGTGGCGCATCAGTGGTGCTTCAGTGGCGCGTCAGTAACGAGTCAGTAACGAGCCAGTGGCGTGTCAGTGGTGCATCAGTGGCGCGTCAGTGGCTCGTAAGTGGCGTGTCAGTGGCGCGTGAGTAGCATGTAAGTGGCGCGTCAGTTGAGCTTCAGTGGTGCTTCAGTGGCTCGTCAGTGGCGCATCAGTGGCATGTCAGTGGCTCGTAAGTGGCGTGTCAGTGGCGCGTGAGTGGCATGTCAGTGGTGCGTCAGTTGTGCTTCAGTGGTGCTTCAGTGGCTCGTCAGTGGCGCATCAGTGGCATGTCAGTGGCTCGTAAGTGGCGTGTCAGTGGCGCGTGAGTAGCGTGTCAGTGGCGCATCAGTGGTGCTTCAGTGGTGCTTCAGTGGCGCGTCAGTAACGAGTCAGTAACGAGCCAGTGGCGTGTCAGTGGCGCATCAGTGGCGCGTGAGTGGCGTGTCAGTGGTGCGTCAGTTGTGCTTCAGTGGTGCTTCAGTGGCTCGTCAGTGGCGCATCAGTAACGAGTCAGTAACGAGCCAGTGGCGTGTCAGTGGCGCATCAGTGGCGCGTGAGTGGCGTGTCAGTGGTGCGTCAGTTGTGCTTCAGTGGTGCTTCAGTGGCTCGTCAGTGGCGCGTCAGTAACGAGTCAGTAACGAGCCAGTGGCGTGTCAGTGGCGCATCAGTGGCGCGTCAGTGGCTCGTCAGTGGCGTGTCAGTGGTGCGTCAGTTGTGCTTCAGTGGTGCTTCAGTGGCTCGTCAGTGGCGCATCAGTAACGTGTCAGTAACGAGCCAGTGGCGTGTCAGTGGCGCATCAGTGGCGCGTCAGTGGCTCGTCAGTGGCGTGTCAGTGGTGCGTCAGTTGTGCTTCAGTGGTGCTTCAGTGGCTCGTCAGTGGCGCGTCAGTAACGAGTCAGTAACGAGCCAGTGGCGTGTCAGTGGCGCATCAGTGGCGCGTCAGTGGCTCGTCAGTGGCGTGTCAGTGGTGCGTCAGTTGTGCTTCAGTGGTGCTTCAGTGGCTCGTCAGTGGCGCATCAGTAACGTGTCAGTTATGGTCAGACACTTTGAGTCTATTTCTGTAGTGCCACTCATGCTTCCCTTCAAAGACTTTATCATCCACTGTGAGAGCTTTGAAAACACTTTTTCCAACACTTACCAAAGATAACCTGCGTAATCCAATGACATCACATGAGTCTTGGCGCCTGGCTGTAGTCACGTGACCTACCGTACCTCAGATCACTGGAGTCTCAGCAGCTGTGTTGTATTCTGAGAATTCGTTAGTGTTATTGAAATTATCTGCTTGTGGGTTTCTGATGAAAACTTTATGAGCATTGCAACAGACATTTTGCAGACTATTTAATTAACCAAATTCCCAACATATCCCTATCGGAAGCACTTAAAAGCCCAATTAAAGCTTGTGTATGTTTGCTCTGTTTTTAATGGTGTCTCTGACAGGTCTGGACCCCGCCGGGCCGCAGTTTGAGGGTCTCCCTGCGTCTGACAGATTGTCTCCTGATGATGCGCGGTTTGTGGACGCCATTCACACGTTTGCCATGAACAGTATGATGCTGGGAGTGGGAATAAAACAAACGGTCGCTCACGTGGATTTCTATCCAAACGGCGGCTCGTTTCAGCCCGGCTGCAAGATGCTCGACATCTACAATAATGTTTATCAGTACGGACTGCAAGGTACCGATAACACAGATACACTTCCTGCACACAACAACAACAACAACAACACAGCTCACTCACAGCTAAACATTTTCACATTACTGCATTCTATATACTATTAGTACTACTGCACTAAGTGTACTGTAAACAGAAATATCAGATGATGACCTACTACATTTACCTAAATATACAATATACAACCAAACACACAGCTCCATTTCCAGTCTGACAAATTACCTGGAAGTATTGGTGTGTTCAAGTCATGTCGGAACGATTGTATTTTCTTGTTGAGTGCTCAGGAAGTGTTGGGTTAGGTTTAATCACCAGTGGGAAACTCAGGATTGGGATCCAGTAAGAAATCAAATATGCATTGAACAAGACTCGTCTTTTACGAGAGCACAAACTACAATCCCATGAAGCATTGTGAATGATGTAATCAAATGAAACGATTGAAATGTATAAAACTGTTGATTTTAGGTTGTTGTTTATAAGTATAGAGACAATATATTTCAAGCTTACTGCATAATATTCTGATATACACTCACCAGTGTAGTGGTTGCTCAGTGGTTGAGGCTCAGGGTTACTGTTCAGAAGGAAAGGCGTTCAAGCCCCAGCACCACCAAGATACCACTGTTGGGCCCTTGAGCAAGGCCCTTAACCCTATCTGCTCCAGGGGCGCCTAATCATGGCTGACCCTGCACTCTGACCCCAGCTTAGCTGGGATATGTGAAAACTAATACATTTCACTGTATATATGCAAAAAACTGTGTGTATAATGTGTGACCACAATAAAGGATTCTTCTTCTAAAGGATTATTAGGAACACATACTAATACTGTGTTTGACCCCCTTTCGCCTTCAGAACTGCCTTAATTCTACGTGGCATTGATTCAACAAGGTGCTGAAAGCATTCTTTAGAAATGTTGGCCCATATTGATAGGATAGCATCTTGCAGTTGATGGAGATTTGTGGGATGCACATCCAGGGCACGAAGCTCCCGTTCCACCACATCCCAAAGATGCTCTACTGGGTTGAGATCTGGTGACTGTGGGGGCCATTTTAGTACAGTGAACTCATTGTCATGTTCAAGAAACCAATTTGAAATGATTCGAGCTTTGTGACATGGTGCATCATTGTCATGTTCAAGAAACCAATTTGAAATGATTCGAGCT